>NW_004949098.1:3385251-3406877 GCF_000317375.1 Microtus ochrogaster
AGAATAAAAAAAAAAGAAATTGAAAAGGGGCAATTTGACTGGAAGAAAAGATGAGATGTAATCAGTGTTTTTCCAATTTCCGTGGTGAACTTCATGATATGGTGTTTTATAACATTTCTTATAGATGCCCTCCACATTCAAAAATTACACTTTTATTACAGACAAATAAAATAAACTTTAAAGAGTTAGTTATGAACCTACCACCCTAAGATTTTTAAAGAACCTACCAAATTTCTAAATATGACTTTTCATTATGTTTCCTATCAGAGAGACGGTTGGAGAAGAGTGTCACCGAGGCTATTTCAGATCTGTCATCTAGAATCTTCTAATCTGCCAACTTTCTGCAACTAGGCGATGAGCTCACGTGCAAACTGACAAGAGGTGCTGATGAGTCTAGACTTTCTTGAAGGTTGTTAAAAGTTTAAGTTGCCCCACTGTGCAGAAACTCTCAGAATTGGCTTGGCAATTTTTATAATGACAGCTGCTGTCAGGTGACAGGGTAAATTATGCGGTTCAGGGAATGTGGCTGTAATAAGCCAAGGATGCAGGAAATAGAAACGGTCCTAGATAGTGTAGTGAGTGATTCATGTAAACCTATAATGTCTCCCTGCATGTACTAGCTGTTTCACTATTTTACCCAATGAGCTTTAAACATGTCTGCTTCTAGTGAGGATCATGGTTCCTTGCATGGGAAATGAAGGAAAGCACTTGGTAGATTGAACTGGAATACAACAAACCCAGACACCTCAATTGGGAAAGGGGGCAATGACATTTCCACATCTCAAAGTGCCATGAGAGATGACATTACTACCAATTTGCATTCTTCAGAGCCAGAGTACTAGTATAACTTTAACTGTACTGCTGCACCCACTCGTGTGTAGGGCAGCTCTCAGTTATGTTTCCTCCCATGACTGTAGTGGATTGAATGAGAAATGTCACCCAGAGTTTCAGGTATTTGAACAACTGTCCCTCAGTCGATGTCACTGTCTTGGGAGCTTATGAAAACTTTAGAATGAGAAGTACATTCCTCAAGACTGATTTTGATGATTTATAAACTCAAATAACTCCCTATTCCCTCTCTCCAATTTTTGCATGCATGGACAATGAAAGCCGTTAGCTTCCTGCTCACATCATCCTTGCTGCTACTTGCTATCTTTCTTGCTGGTCTGTTCTGAACTCTTACCTCTGTGGAACCACAAGCCAAAATAAAGACTTTTGTCTATAAGATGGTTTGAGTAATGGTATTCAATCACAGTGACAGGAAAGTAACTGATACAGTGTCCAACCAAAATTTTTTATATTGAATTTGTATTGGAATTTGGATGATTTTTTTTCCCTAGCAAAACAGAATTCAAAAAGTAGACTTAGACTTTGCATCATGCCTTATTCCAAGTTGACCATAAAACCAGGAGTTCCTAGAATTAGCAGTATTCTGTGCAACTCCAGGCATTGTTAGTGGAGTAGTGCAAGCCTCTCCTATGAAGGAGAAGTTTTAGAGATTCACAGCAAGTTTTAGAGCTGACAGCTTTGTCTTTGTTTTATGTTTCTTCTTCAGACTGCTTTTTAAAAGTCTAGGTTACTTGCCTATTTTTCTAGATGTAAGATTTCCTAAATTAAAGAAAATTTTTCCTATTTGTGGGAATACTGAATATGTAAGAAACAGGGATCATGATCATTTTCAACAATGGCCATTCCCAGGAAGACCTGTGGATTCTTGGACAAGTCCTTGGGTCTCTTGGTCCCAATTTTGCTGGCTTCACACTTTTAAATTGCTTACCTGGTTGAGGCCATTATTATGCTTTGAAAGGTTCTGAGGGATAAAGTGGATTCAGGAGGAAAATGTTATTACCAGTGACAAGAAGTGAGAAATAGGCTAGTTAACAGCCAAGGTTCTGCCTAGGCTGAACCAAGCTTCTATGGAGAAGTTAACTGGGGCTCCTGGAAGTGAACATGGTATAGTAACAATGGAAACAGGCTTTATAGAGCTGGACTGTGCAGTAGCTGCCAAGGTGGCACAATCTTTTTGTGCTTAGTTCTGGTAGTTCCACATTGTGGGTTAGATGTAGAAAAGTGTCAGCAGGATCCAGTTTACAGAAAGTTCTCCAAGAATCCCGTGGCTTATGAGGGTGAAAAGACATGCACAGTAAAAACAGAACTATGCCAGTTATAACAACAATGTGTTCATAAAATGTTGCTCCAGTTTGTGATGTTCAGACTCCTGATACTGCAATGTGACATTGTCCACGAAGTTCATACTTTGGAACTTTCCCATTGAGAATGTAAAAATCACAAAAAAATCTTATCTCAGGTTTTAAGGTAATAGTTTTGTTTTGTGATAGAGTTGTAGCTATTTTGATTCATGTGCAACTTTGGGTATGGGGGTTACACTTGCTGTAATGTGTGACCCTAAAAAGCACAACAGATGATTTTACCCAAAGACAAGACATTTAAAATGTGGGAAGGGTTCAGAGTCAAGTACAGAAGCTTGGTTCAGAAGAAAAGACTTTTCACAATGGATATAGAATGTAGATTCACAGTGTATAGTCAGTACATGGCAAGCATGCCTAGAAGGCATACATAAAACATTCAGCTAAAGAAGCATGCTACTCCTACAAAATGTATTCCAGAATTAAAGCTCAAAGTATTGTTCATCTGTGTCTAGTAGCTGCATTTTCCCCTTTGTAGGTCACAGAGTCAGTCACTATAGCAACCCTAGACATTATCTGAACCTACGCTATTATTGTGATTTGAAAAGACTCATTATTCATAAAGTCAACATCATGTTGATGACCTTGGTGATAAACCATGCTGTGTAGGTCACCCAATGTTTACATTCACTCTTGACCAATACTAAGAACAAAAAGAGGGCATTTGTTGTCAGCAAACTAAATTTAACACAGACGTGTTATGCAGAAGCAGCATTCAGAAATGCCTTGTATTAATTAACTAGGTAAACTGGGATAAAGCACTGTGATCCTCAGTTTTTAACATAGAAACTAAAGATGATATCAATGATAATTGCTAGTGTTATAAAATCACTTTACCATACAATGGAAATATTTAAATGTATTTCTTCATGGAATAGTGATGATGAGGAGGATGGTGATGACGATGAAAATGTAGATGACAATATTAATGATGATCATGAAAATAACAGTGGTGATGGTGATGATGACAATGATAATGGTGATAATGAGAAGGACAATGCTAGCAAGGTTAACAATAATGAAGGTGATCATGATGATGAGGTTTAAAAAGCAGGCTATTGGTGAGGACAATGAAGATGATGCTAATTATGCTGATGACTAGGATGGGGATGGTAACAAGCATGATGGTAGTGTATGAGCAACACTCTATAGACTGTGCTGATGGCTAACATTTGATGTGGGAGTGTCTTCTATCTATCTGTTGCTTTCATTTGATAATTAATAAAGAAAACTGCTTGGCCTGATAGGGCAGAATTTAGATAGGCGGAGTAGACAGAACAGAATGCTGGAAAGAAGGGAAGTGAGGGCAGTCACCATGCCTCTCCTCTCCAAGATGGACGCAGATTAAGATCCTTCCTGGTATGCTACCACCTCGTGGTGCTACACAGATTCTTAGAAATGGGTTAATCAAGAATTGAGAATTAGCCAGTAAGAGGCTAGAGCTAATGGGCCAAGCAGTGATTAAAAGAATACAGTTTCCATGTAATTATTTTGGGTAAAGCTAGCCATGCGGGAGCTGGGCGGTGGGAAGCAGCCACAGCTCCTACTACAAACATTCCCTAAAACACAATGAAACATTTTGGAGATTTTAATCTAGCAGTTATTCCAGTTAAGCCATCAAGCTTGAAGCACATAAAGCTTCTTCTGACAAACTCCTGGTTTTCTTCTAGCCCAGATTGATATTACCTCTTTGAAAAATCAAACAACAAAAACTTTCTCCCTATATTCTCTGTAGAGTAATGTACCCTAGCTTTGTGTTCCCAGAACATTCCATTCTTCCTTGAAAACAGCCCCACCTTTGATTCATTGTAAATAGAAGGCAGATATCTGACCTCTTTGTCAGTACTTTGTAAACTCCATTAAAGTTGAGGACATTTTAATTTACACCCCGCACCATGCAGAGAACTAAGAAGATAGAAATACTAAATAAATAACTTTCAGTGAACAAAATTTACTGTCATAGCATATCTCACTACTTATCCACTAAGGTAAAAATGCCACAAACACACACACACACACACACACATACACACACAGCAACAACCAGAATAAGGTGATTTTGGTGCAGGAGAATTGTCTGTATTCTGCCAATCATGTTTTAAATAAATGCTGATTGGCAAGGCAGGAAGTATAGGTGGGAAAACCAGACAGGAAGTAGAAATGATGCAATGAGAACAGGAGAATTGTGGGAAGGAGGAAGTTGATTTCCCCCCACTCCTGCCCAGACCACCGCAGCAGCTGGATGTGATCTGCCCCAGTGAAAAAGATACTGAGCCACATGGCTAACATAGATCAGAATAATGGGTTAATATAAGTTACAAGAGCTAATAAGTAGCCTGACCTAATGGGCCAATTAGCTTTATAACTTTAGAGATCTCTGTGTGATTTTCTTTGGGGCTTGCCAGCTGTGGGGTACCGGGCAGGACAGAAAACCCAACAAGCAGACCCCAGTAATGTTACATGATTTTATTTGAGGTATACTCTTATGAATCCCAGGTTGCCCTTGAACTGTCTAAGTAACTAAAAATACTCTTAAAAGTCTCATCTTCCAATGAAAATAGACCCATATCTATCACCATGCACAAAACTTAAGTCCAAATGGATCAAAGACCTCAACAGAAAGCCAGCCACACTAAACTTCATAGAAGAGAAAATGTGAAGTACACTTGAATGTATTGGCGAAGGAGACCACTTCTTAAATATAACCGCAGTAGCACAGACACTGAGAGAAACAATTAATAAATGAGACCTCCTGAAACTGAAAAACTTTTGTAAAGTAAAGGACATGGTTAACAAGACAAAAATGACAACCTATAGAGTGGTAAAAGATCTTCACTAATCCCACATCAGACAGAGGTCTGATCTCTAAAATATATAAAGAACTCAAGAAATTGGTCATCAAAAGAACAAATAATCCAATAAAAAATAGAATACAGACCTAAACAGAGAACTCTCCACAGAGGAATCTAAAATGGCTGAAAGACATTTAAGGAAATGTTCAACATCCTTAGTCATCAGAGAAATGCAAATCAAAACAACTCTGAAATTCCATCTAACACCTGTAAGATTAGCCAAGATCAAAAACACTGATGACAACTTATGCTTGAGAGGTTGTGGGGTAAAGGGAACACTCCTGCAATGCTGGTGGGAATGCCAACTGGTACAGCCCCTTTAGATGTCAGTGTGGCAATTTCTCAGAAAATTAGGAAACAACTTTCCTCAAGACCCAGTAATATCACTTTTGGGTATATTTTCAAAGGATGCTCAACTGTGCCACAAGGATATGTGCTCAACTATGTTCATAGCAGAATTGTTTGTCATAGCCAGAACCTGGAGGCAACCTAAATGTCCTTCAACCGAAGAATGAATAAGGAAAATGTGGTACATTTACACAATGGAATACTACAAGGCAGCAAAAAATAACGACATCTGGAATTTTGCAGGCAAATGGATGGAGCTAGGAAATATCATATTGAGTGAGGTAACCCAGACCCAGAAGGACAATTATCACATGTACTCACTCATAAGTGGTTTTTAAACATAAAACAAAGAAAACCAGCCCACAAATCAAAATCCCAGAGAATTTAGACAACAATGAGGACCCTAAGAGAGACTTATATAGATCTAATCTACATGGGTAGTAGAAAAAGACAAAATCTCCAGAGTAAATTGGGAGCATGGGAACCTTGGGAGAGGGTTGAAGAGGAGGGGAGAGGGAGGGAAGGGAGCAGAGAGAAATGTAGAGCTCAATAAAAATCAATAAGAAAGAATAATTAGATAAAAACTAAAAAAGTCTCATTTTCCTACCTCCTCCTGTAAATGCTGGGCTCATAGTCCTATGGCACTGGAAATCAAACCTAAGGCCTTGACATGAGGCAAGTACCCTCTTAAGTATGCTGTACCCTTAGATACTTCAACTCCTGTTTAATGTGAAATTATTCCACAGTTAATGTATAAGGAAGTTGGTATGATGTAATTTCAGAATGAGTTTGAAAAAAAAATCTTATGTACTTGGAAAACAAAAGTTTAAAGATGTATACATTTGAAAGTTGGAACTTCCTTGTCAGAGGCCAAGGTAACATATGCACACAGTGCTTTCGAGTGTCTATTCAAGGAAAAAAATCTTGATCTTTGATTCCAAAGATGCACAGTAAGTCTATGCCACATATAGGCCTTTATTTTCATAAAAATAAGAAGTAAGTGAAGGCACAAAATGGCAAACAAACAAGATAACATCAGATAGTGAAAAATACTATGAAAGAAAACATAACATTGTTTACACAAGGAAGGCAGGTGGCTCTTTCTGGTAAGGTGAGTGTGGGCTGTTCTCTCTGAAGAAGAGACTTTCTATTACAGATTTGAACCATGAATAATGCAGAGCTCTTGAAAAATGAGGAGGGGCACCATAAAAAGCTAAGAATTGATGTGGCCTAGGTGAGTTTGCAGGATCACAGGACCAGGTGGTCAAAATGACACAAAAGAGAAAGGGGGGGGGGAGGAAAATAGAAGAACAAAGGGTGAAGTGAGGTCAGAGGAGGAAGTGTCAGACTCTAGGGTTTGAGAACAGTGGTAATCTGGGTGCTATTGTGTTTTCAATGGAACTCCTTGGATTTTTGTCAGCAGATCTAAATTACAAAAAGAAAACCTAAAAACATCATAGCTATTATGAGGAGAACATAGCCATTCTGCTACAATGCTGAGTGAACACATGCTATATAAACTTCAGACATCATTGACACTTACATTGCTGGAGATTTTGCTCCATCTTTTCAATGCTACATAATGATTTCAAAATCATCCTGGCTGAACACATAGCTATAATTGTTCTCTGTTCTCCAACATCCCCAAATGATTTTGTTGACAGATCGATAAACACAGCCTTAATTAAGGCAGCAAGGGTCACATTTCACATCAAAGACAACTAATTTACACCGAGACCCAAAATTACCACACTATATGAAAGTCTCCTACAATAACCTCAATGCATGATCTCCTTACCGAGGCAGCAAATTGACCCAGAGAGAAGTCCTAATCAATACCTTCAGAGCCAAGAATGATCCGTGTATCCCATGCAGAGACTGACTAATCACCGTTTCCTCTCTGCTATTCTCTACAATTCAAATGGAAGGAACTGGGGGGTATTAGTAGTTTTTTGTTTTCTAATTTAATTTCATTCCTCTCCAGGAAATTCCTGGGACTAGAAAATTTCAGCTTTCTGTGAAGCTGTCATCATAGTCAAGTTGTGACTGATGCAAACTAAGCCTGATGTGTCATTTGGTTGTGGCAGGGTTGAGTTCATAAGAATTTTTTAGAAATTTATGAGATGCCTCTCTAGTAGGTCCCCTTGATGTTGTATTGAGCAATTACCATTCACTACCCTTAACAGATGGCATTATTAGGTGACATGCAGATTTCCAAGGTCTCTGAATTCTCTTGCACATTTATAATCATAAAAAAGTCTACAGATTACATATTTTGTTTTATTATTCTTTGAGTTGAGATAGAATTATCTTGGGGAATTCTGCTATCTGCATTTCTATACCTCAATAAGGGTTGTATGTTTATGGAGAGTCCATTATTTACAAAGGTAAAAATCAGGACATGACTCATTTAGAAGTAGTATTTGCTATGTTGTTTATCTTTAATTGCCAAACTAGAGTCACCTGGGAAGACAGTGCCAATGAGAGGTGGTCTCAGTTCTAGGAAAACAGATGCTCTTCAATGGACTGGCCTGTGTGTGGCGTGTGATGGAATATATCAATGAGATCAATTGATGTGGGAAGACATTACACTGTGGGAAGGATTATTCCCTAAGCAGGTGTTCCTAAGTCTCTAAGAGCATAGTTATCTGAGTTGGAGAGAGGACTCAGCAATTGGAAGCTTGTACTGCTCTTGTAAAGGACCAGAGTTTGATTTCCAGCATATGATTTATACCATTCATAACTCCTGCGACTCCAACTCCAGGGCTTCTGACTCCCTCTGCTGGTCCTCGTCAGCACCTGCATAAGCATGAACAGAAACTAACGCAGGCACATATAAACTCATATAACGTGATACATTCTTAAAATGAACTGAAACAAAGAAACCAGGTTGCTCATGAGCCAACAAGCGAGCATATATCTCTCTTTTCTCCTGCCTGTGAACGTGATGCAACTAGCTGATTTCAGTCCCTACCACCTTGATTTCCCAGCTGTAAGGGGACAGAACTTGGAACTGTGGACTGAAATTAACCATTTCTCCCCAAAATGCTTCTTGTAAGGATATTTTATCACAGCAACAGAAATGAAACTTGAACATATGGGACTGGATTTTGAAAAGATCCAGCCTCCTCCTCGCTCTTCATGTAAAAAGGAGTGGGATAAAGTATAAGAAGACTCTGTTCCTGAGGAGCAATAGAGTAAGCCTTTGAAAAGAAAACAAAATTAGTATCTGAGAACGGGGTTCCTGGCATGTGCCAGGAGCCAGGCAGAGTGGGCATTATGGGGTTTATGAGATTATTTAATTTTCTTTAAACATTTGTATTACATGTATTTATTGTGGTAAATGTGAATCTGAGGTCACAGAATGGCTTAAAGGAGTCAGTTCTCTCATTCTATCAAGTGGGTTGTGGGAATAGACCTCAGCTCATTATGCTTGGTAGTAAGTACCTTTAACCACTCAGTCATGTGGCTGACTTGACATTGGGTTTTTCTGAAAAGGAGGTGATCTTGAACTATATGAAGTGTATTGCTTGAGACTGCCCATGCATGCATAAGAGAGCAGAGGTTTGTACTAAAAGCGAACTCATGCCCAACCCAAGAGTTTGCTGAAAATACTTCAGTCATTAGCCTGGAAGCTTATGTGGGAGTCAATGATATTTATATTTTATAGCTAACAACCACATTTGTGGGTAAATTTACTGACTAGTATATTTGTCCACTCAGGTATACAAACTAATCAGTTTTTCAAGAGGGTATTTGGGAAATACATAATTCTGTAATTTGTTATTAACCTCCAAACATTCAATATTTATTTCCAGATAAAATTCCCCCTTACGTGCCACCACCTCTCCACCTTCCCAGCCATCCTGCTGTATAAAATGCTGACCACAGGCCATAGCAATTTCTTCTCATCTAGAATTCTTAATTCAATTTATTGTACATGTTTTTGTGGGCATATGGTTGTGTGCTTACATGTAGGTGCACATGTATGTGCAAGTATACAGAGGTGAGAAACCAACATTCTGTATCATACTCAAATGCTTTATAACTTACATTTTGAAATAAGGCTTCTCACTGAGCCTGGAACTTCTAACTTGCTAGCTTGTCTGGCAACTGAACCCCAGAGCTCTATTTCCCTTGCTGATTCTGAGATTACAGACATGTTTACCAAATCTGGCTTTGTTATGTGGGCACTGGTGATTTGAACTCAGGTCTTCACACCTGTACAACAAGCCCTTTATTAACTAAGCCATCTTCTCAGTCCCTCCAATCCAATCTCTTAAAGTGCTTTAGCTCTTAAATTGTTTATCCAAATACTAAGATTCTAAAGTAGTTATTGGAGGTCGATTTTGTTTCCTTGATTTTAATCTGTGTTTCTTGATGGTTTGTCTATGTCATCCACTATGGGAGAAACTTCTGCAATGTGAATGCATGTTGAGCATATTAATGACAACATAGGAGCTTCATCATTCAACAAAAATCAGAATGGCCAGGAGCATGACCAGAACACTGGTTTTTGGACCCTTCAGAAGAAGTTTGTAAAGTACAAACAAATCGGCCAATGTTAGGATTTAGCTGTCACTGATAAAAGCAGTATGTTTGATCAGCTTTTGGTTTTGTACAAAAGCCCAAAAATAAAACTAAACAACACAGTGCCAAAAAGGGAACACCCCAAATTTGTGATTTTTGACTCCTTTGTGGAGCAGCAAGGTCAATAACTCTCAAGTCATAGATGAACCCTTGGAGTTCAGTGCTGCTGACAACAGTGCAATTTAAATAATGCTCATTTGTTAGAACACTCAAACATGTTGTCAATCTGGCCACTTACCTGCAAATAATTTATTTAGTGCAAATAAAAAAAGCAAGGGCTCTAGTGAACTGTAATTTTCATAGGTGATTTTCTAAAAGGCAGAAAAGCCAACAGAAAGCAATTACAGTGAAACAATGCTCTGACCTCAATAATAGCACATTGAAACGACTTTTATCTGGAAAACGCCATTAGAAGAAGCTGTGAACGAGGTGAAAGCGGCTTTTGTGTGTTTTGGATAATAGTAACTCAGCAGGACTGCAGGAGTAAAACCTTCTGAAATCAGCTCCACATGCCACAATTCTTGCTTCTTCAGAGAGTAACTCTTTGACTCCTGAGTTCAAAAACTTCTCTGTTCGACCCAGAATATATTCATAGAGCCATATGCCCAGATTTTTTTTGAGAATTACACTTTCCCTAGGATGTGTTAGACACTATAAAATGCACCATAAATATAACCAGATCTATTTTTTTTACAGAAAGAATTACCGTGTTGCTGACAATTTCTGATATGCCAAGGGGTTGACTGCATATCTGAAGGAGAAGCCAAGAACAAAATAGTTTTAGGTTGTGCCTTATCTTCTCCAAGCCTTGGGTTGCCTGCATTTTACCCCACTGAAAATAGCATCTGGTTTCTTATCTCACAATAACACAATTCCTTTCCTGTCTTTTCTTGTGCATATGATTTTGAAAGTTCCTTTTTTGTGTTTTCTCTCCTGTAGTCTCATAAAGCTCTGGAGGTAGCTAACATCTGTAGGAAATACAATCTTATGACCTAATTTCAAAATCTGAAGAGATGTCCTAAAGCAACATTAAAACCATTAAGATGAAAAGTTTACATCACGTTCCTACTGTGAATAAGCATCCAACATCTTTTACCCTGATCAATATTTTACTTTTCGTACTCATAAGTCTATATGTCTCCAATTGAATATTTCTTTTTACTGGTGTCCTTTAAAATATTTATTGTCATTTTAAATATGTATGTTGTTGCCTGTATGTCCGAATGTACATGTGAGCTCAGGTGTTGGTGAACACCAGAAGAGGCCATTGTATCCCCTGGAACTGGAGTTACATGTGATTGTGAGTTGCCTGGCATGGATGCTGAGGTCTGAACTCTGATCCTGCGTAAGAGCAGCACGTAATCTAACCTACTGGGTAGCGTTTCCAACAACCCTTGTCATATTTGCTTCTCTCTATATCACCTTTATTCTCATACCTGGCTCATGGAATCACTGGGACTGTAATCAAGATTATATTTTCCCCTAATCTCAAACACTGTTCTTCCTTCTACACTGTGTACTTTCTGTGTCTACCGATGGTTTTGAATCTACAGGAGAAAATTTCTTCTTGCAGTCTCAAACACAGGGCCCTCAGTCATTTGAAAACCAGCAAGTCAAACAAGGACTGTTATTTATAAGGTAGGTTTATTACTCAGAAAATGTTTTGTCTAAATGGACATAGCACACACTGGAACAGAGCACAGGTTTCTACATCAGCAGGAACTGAAAGCTTGGAAAACAATGCTTGACAGAAGGTTAACCAACACATACAATACCTGGCGTTTGTAATCAGTGTGAGAATGTCACCAACATAATATGAACCTCATCTGAACAAGTCTCATAGAATCCCAGTAGAAACCAGAACCCAAACCATTCATGAAAAGAAGTCATCGTGGAGGACCAGTGCAGAAGCATGCCAAGGGTGGATATGGCTAGAGGAAAATGATATAAAGTAGATACCTGAAGAATGAATGCCCATACTGGAGCTTGATTGATAAAAAGAGAATATTGCTTTCAGAAGCTAAAGCTAAAGCCTTTATAGCAAAGATGTACAGATACAGAGCAGAGAACAATTGAGAAGAGAAAAGCTCTGTCATCCTCAAGAAATTAGGTTTTTTGTTTTGTTTTATTTTGTTTCAATGATAATATATTCTGACAAAAGCAACTTATAGGAGGATGAGGAGTTTATTTTAGTTTATCTTTCCAGAGGGTTGAGTCCTTCCTGACAAGGAAGGCATGGCAACAGTCAGAGAACTGTCATCAAGACACAGCCTCTACAAATTTAAACAAAGCAAGGCTGGGTGAATATACTCCATTTCAATAACCATGGTCAACTAAATGCCAGTGAAGCCACCACAGTGAGTCTCTCTACATAGCAAGACTTTGGATGCTTTTAAACATACTATAAAAACAGACTTGTATATCAAATGTTAAAACATTTAATATTAAAGCCTAATGCTTTTCTCTATGTAATTCAAATCTCTCTGTTTTTTTTATCAAATGTAAAATGAAGAAAACTTAATTTACATATGACTGTATGCAGCTCCATGTCCTAATTTTCTGATGCAATTAAAATTTTATTGTGTGCTATCATGCTCATTAATTCTTCACGGATTTTTTTTTTTGAACTTAATAATGAGCTCTTCGTGGAAAGATGCACTGAATGATATGTCTGTTAGTCCCACTGGCACCTGATACAGGCCATGCATAGAATAATGAATTTGAGATTTTATGTAATACTTATTCTCTTCCTTTATCATTTACACTAAAATGTATGGAATAGGCTTAGTGAGATGACTCAGTGGATGACGACTACCACCAAATCAGACAATCTGACTTCCATCATAGGGACCCACATAGAAAGAAAAGACCACTTCTGTAAGTTGTGCTATGACCTCCATGAGGATTCCATGGCATGCATGTGTCCACACCTATACAGACACAAATACAATATTCAGGTGATTACTTAAATATATAAGAAAAAGTCACTATGAGATCTTAATAAAGGGACAAGGTCACTTGTCAGTGTAAAATATTCTTACTCTATTTTCAAAAAGATAAAGATAATAATGTCCTCCACGTCTCAAGAGCTGACTTTTCTTAGTGAGTGCTGAGCTTCCAATAGCGGATTTCAAGCCTCCAGAAACCCACTTGCTAATACTGGAGTATTAGCTGCAGCAGCTCCCTCCAGTGAAGGTAGAAGCAAGAGCAACTGCTAGGCCCCCGGGAACACCCATCCCTGCTTTCCTGGGCCTCTCAGAGAGTGGGATTCTTTATCTCAGTACTGGGCTGGATAAGGAACAGTGACCGAAACAATGTAGAGCCAGGCCATTGGTTAACTATTTACCCATTTCATTGAAAGATTATTCCCTGTGTCCTTGAATACCTAGTACAAAAACTTAGAATTATCTACTCTTAAAATCAAGGTTTTAAGAGGGTATACTCTAGTTCTAAGCAGAAAGTAACTGCTTAAATAGTATCAGATTCATAAATTTTTCCTTCACTTCAGAGTTAATTGACTTATATGGTATCATGTTCACAAAATTAATCTAGTGTCAAGTTGAAGTAGTGAGTGTAAGAACCTATTTTTAAAAAAAGAACAATGAGATGATGAGATCATTAAAACAATATTTAGCTTACATGTTAAAAGGGAGGTATGCTTTTCTATTTCAGTTCTGGGAACTTTTAATTTTCTATTACAATAAGAGATGAATATTTCTTTGTAAAATCATTAGTATTATTAAATGCTCTTGTCACATGTAATGGTCAGCCCCATGTCAGATTCACAGTAGGTTGATAATAAATAACACTTTTGTTAACAATGAAGATCATTCCATAAAATGTCAAAACTCAGTAAGTCCTCTTTAGATCAGTTCCAATATGCTAACTTATTTTGATATTTTAATATAAAAAGAGATAGGATAAAGCCTATGAGGATTAAGTTAGTAATCCTATCTAAAAGTACAACATAAAAAAGAGGTGGGTGGCAAAATTATTAATTTTTATGCAACTCTTTTTAATCCTTACTCACTCAGTCTAATGGACAATCATCTCTAGCCATCTGTTAATTCTTCTCCCTGAAAAAGATTTATGTATAATTCTAATTTATGAATAATTCTATCGGAACACATTCCTTCCTTGAATTAAGCAGATGTTGAGCTGTTTCAATCCTTAGGAGACAGTGTCTTATCTTTATCCCATAGTGATGGAATTTTCCAGCAGTCTTTGTATTAAATTTAAAAGTATGTATCTGGACTACATTTTTCTTTGAATTAAAAAAGTCAAAGATCCAAATAATTATTTTGCTTGAACTTATATCTGGTAACTTTCTAATTACTTTTGTTGACTAGCCAAATGTGTAGTTTAATGAATATGTAGTTAGGAAAGTGAATGCTTTGGTTACCAAGACAAACAATCTTAAAGTTTTAACAATCAGGTTTCTTAAAATTTCATGTGAGGTCAGTCATTGACCAACGTTCACATTTAAAGAGAAAAATATCACTAGGGAAGAGGATAGGAGGAAAGCATCACAAAAGAAGGTTTTTGAAGAGAATGAGGTCACCTGTGGTCGTTACTCAGTATAAAGATTTTTTAGCTACTTCATTAATGAGAAGAGCAGGTTGTCCCAAAATACATTTCAAAGTTCTGTGGTGAAGTTGGACACTTCTATGCCCAGACATACCACATGCCTTTAAGAAAATGTCATGGACTAATTAGGAGATAGTCTAACACTTTATCTTCAGCAGGGTAAAATTATGACCTATTTTTTTCTTTAAATATTCTTGGTTTCTCCTCATTAGACAGAAATCAGCTAATTCTATCATACTTAGCACAAAAATGAATTGAAACCCTATTTTGAGGTGAGACGTCCATGCTTCGTGCCTGTCAATTTCATTTGAAGTGACTCGAGGGTCTATTTCACTCCTCATAAAAGAGATGTGCTTGAGAACTGTCTAAGCACCCAGATTTTCCATTCTTTTGAATGTTAATTGAATGGTGCCCCATGCAGTTTCTTTGGAATGACTGATTTTAATTGCCACTGCTGAACAATGTCAATTATAGTAAAATCTGAGAGATTTTAACCTATCATGCAGATTTAATTAGGGTGAAGCTTTAAATAATTAGTACACATTAATAAACATTATTTGTCTCTGTAATAATTATTGTTAGTAGTGCCATTGACAAATTACGGGGTCAGACATGAAAACCCCAACCTACACACAATCAGACCACTATCCCATTACTTGCAACATGAAATGCAGATGGCTGGAGCAATTAGAAGATCTGTGGTAGCTCTATCTACTGTGCAAAACCCAAAGCCTAGGAATTTTTGTAGATCCACCCAACCCCAGTCCAAAAATGCAGTTAGGGGCTGAATAAACTAGAAGTTAAACTGTGAAGTGTGTCCAAGAGAGCAAAGAGGCAGTGAAAATCTTCGTGGGCAAAGGGCAATTTCAAATGGGCTCAGTACCATTCACAATGAAGAACTGGAAATGCAGGCATATGGTAGATATTTCAACAATAATAAGGGCCGTTTCCTCCCTTCTACCCTCCTCCCTTTTCTTTGTTTTCCCCACTACTCCATTCTTGTCACCTTCACTTTATCCATTCCCATCTTTCTTCTGTTTGACTGCCTTTTCTTTCTACTGTGAACTCTTGTTCCTCTGCCTTTCCCTCCCAAGTGTTTGGATCAAAGCAAGCTCAATGACCAATACTGATTTTTTTCTAATTGCTTTATGTCATAATTGCAGATAGATTAAGAGTCTGTCTGAAATTTCTGAAAATTAATCATTCAGCAGCACCTTTCCTTATGTTCTTTACAGACAGTGCTGCCCATTACCCTATATTGTTACTGTGGCAAAGCCTTGCGTATCTTCCGCATCTTGATTCTAGATCAATACTGTGCAGTGAGATCACAGCAAAATTCTGGTCTCATTGCGACATATGTAGCAGAGATAAACCTACAGAAACATTCTTTAAGAAAACTAATGTTTGCTTTACCTAGGAGATGTGGCTCAGAATTGAGTTATTTGAGATATTTTATCATGTTTTAATGCAGATCTTTCATCCTCAGCTTGATCTTTCCATAATAAAGACATAAGATGGAGAAAAGTCTCGGTTGCTTTCCCTCTCTTCCCCCCAAATAATGCTTCCTTTAATATATCAATTCTGATTGTTTTATCAATTTTCCCACAGGTTAGTCTTGCAATATTCAGAATTGTTTTCAAGTCTCCATTTGATATTTAATATAAAAGATATACACTTTTCAGGTCACAAAGATACATAGAATTTGCTTTAAATGTTTGAAATTGTATGACCAATTTTATTTCTTTCGGGACAACATCTGGCTGTTTCTCAACTTTCACACCCAACGTATTTCCTGTTGCAGACCTTTTCCAGAGAAAAGATTGCATTATGCGAAGACAGTGGGCTTCTGTGACACATTCACCACACAAGTAAAGAAGTAAAACATTGCTGGTATCATGATTAGAGAGAAGAAAGAGGTGCTCAGATATCAGCATTTCAAAGGAAATTGGGGATTTACCCCCATACCACCCTGAATGTACCAGCTTTTATCAAGGTGGACTAGGGAAGATGAGGCTTTATACAAATGAAATACAATGTGTATTGATACATGTTAAGCATTATGACTGGGTCTTGCAATTCCTCGGACTTTTGACAAAATCAGATTTTTTTCACTTCAGAATTCCTTATTGATAAATAAATAAATAGTTTGATTGAAGTTATTTATCCCTACTAAAAGATCATTTTAACCATTATCCCTTGACATATTATTAAGTGATTTGAATAACACCATCTTTTAGTGCATCGTCTTCCTCTTAAGATTTAGGAGAATTAATTCCATGTTAAGAATGATTGGAAAGCCCTTGAGAAGCTGGGTTTGCACCACTGACTTCTTTTTCCTTATATTGTGCTCAAGAGTATACACAAATAGGAAAACCAGTGTGTACTAATAATCTGGAGGTGTACTGGTCATGAAGCACAGTCTGAGTTAATAAAACAAAAGTCATCAAAGGCCCTTGATCCCCCTCCATTATAAATGTGGGTCTCTAAATAGTATTGAATCAGGAAACCCACGGTGACAAAATAAAAGCTTAATTTTTACTGGGTGGGTCTGTGTTAAAAAAAATAACCACTGACCATGTTTATGATGATAAGGTCTCCTAAATATAAAGGCATTTCTCATCTCTAAACAGAAGGGAGATGGAGGAAAGATCATCTACAGTATGATTCTACCCTGTCATGTATTCATTTCAAGTTGGGAAATTACGAAAGTAGAGTCTTACAGAAAAAAAGCTTGAGATTTGAGATGTGGTATAATTTGGGGGGGATAACAGGGATAACACCCACGAAATACCCTATTATGGATGGAACTGTGGTGTATGTAGCTGCTCATTTCCCTCTTGTGCCATCTCTAAACAAGTATTTTTGAGTCCTGGTGTCATAAATAGTTGAAACTGACTTTCTGTTTAAAATAAAGTTTCTGATTAATGATGACTTTAATCTCATAGTTTGTCACGAATGTTTATTGAGCTAATTAATAATGTATGTACACACTTCAATTATACATACCATAGAAATATCTAATTACCATTTGCTTAGACCTATGTATTCTGAATATAGATAAAAGTCCTAATAAGTTCATGAATGGTTTAAACTTTATTAAGAGAAGAAATTAAAATGTACATAAGGAGTGATGTGAGCTGTCTCATTATTTTATTTTAGCTTTTGATATAACATAGAAAACTCTAGCCAAGTAGTGGTAGTCCATGTCTTTAATCCCAGAATTTAGAAGAAAATGGCAGGAGGATCTCTGTGAGTTTGGGACCAGCCTGGTTTACAGAGCTAGTTCTAGGATAACTAGGGCTGTTACACAGAGAAACACTGTCTCACAAAAAAAAAGAAAAACAAGAAGAAAAAGAAAGAAAGAAAAGATTGGAAGGAAGGAAGGAAGGAAGGAAGGAAGAAAGAAAGAAAGAAAGAAAGAAAGAAAGAAAGAAAAGCAAAAAAATTCCTAGCTGCTGTGGGACAATGGTCATCTACCCTGCAAAGATTTGTTACTTGTATTGCTTTAATAAAGTGCTAATTGGTCAGTAGCCAGGCAAAAAGTATAGGTGGGTAACCAGAACAGGAGAATTCTGGGAAGAGGTAAGTCTCAGTCTGTAGTCATTAACCAGACAGAGAGAAAGCAAGATGAGAATGCCTCACTGATAAATGGTACCAAGTCAGGAGACTAACACAGACAAGAATTATGGGCTAATGTAAGTTATAAGAGTTAATAATAAGCCTGAGCTAATAGGCCAACCAGTTTATAATTAATGCAGATCTCTGTGTGTTTCTTTGAGATTGAATGGCTGTGGGACTGAGCTGGACAGAAACTTCTGCCAATACCTAGTTAATATTTTAAAGAGAAGATAAGATAGATGTTCATATATTCTAATTTACCTACAGAGATGATATCAAACAGATGTGTGTGGAATTGAATGCTAAGTATTAATTATATCTCACAAGGGATCCCTTCTTACTGCTTTGGAGCAGAAGGAATAGAGAACAGCATGAGTATGCTCTTTACTTAATTTTGCAATTGTTTACTTTTCAAATATATAAAGTTGCACTTTTTATAAGTACTAATATTTAAATAAAATTTGAGTTTGCTTTCTAGAAAATCATATTCTTTATAGATAATCATGAACAGTTTTTAAAATTATTATATTTTTAACATATTAACTATTTGTATCTGGGAGTACTTATGGTGCACAGGTGGAGGTCACAGAAGAACTTGTGGGAGATAATTTTTTTCCCTCTATCACATGGATCTCAGTGATAATTTTTAAATCATTGTGCTTAGGTGTAAGCCCCTTTATCTACTATGCCATCTCACCAGCTCAGAATAAAATTTTAAGAACAACCATGAGTTTCCTATATAAAACATTGAGAGTGCTATGAAACAAAGCAAGCAATGATATTTAATTATATCTTCCAAAGAACTTTATTTTTTACTCTTCTTTGGCTTGGGTAAGGAGTTTAGAAAATATTAGATAATACATATTCAAAAGAGAAATTATAAATTACTATACATCAGTTATATTTTTTTTCTAGAATTAATGATCATATATTAATACTTTTTCCATACAGCATAGGAATATTTAAGTCTGGGCTAATATTCTACATCAACAACTCTAAAGAGTAATTACTACAGTAGACACAGACCACCTCAAAATCAACAACAGATAAAAATTTAAATAACTGACTATAAGATGCTCAAATGCAAGCCGGGCAATGGTAGCTCACACCTTTAATCCCAGCAGTCGGGAGGCAGAGGCAGGTGGATCTCTGTGAGTTTGAGACCAGCCTGTTCTAAGAGCTAGTGCCAGGACAGGCTCCAAAGGCACAGAGAAACCCTGTCTCGAAAAACCAAAAAAAAAAAAAAAGATGCTCATATGCAACTTATATATCTACCACATAAGTCCTAAAATTAAAATCCTTGGAATGACATAGAAGAGGGGAAAGATGATTAACAAAGCCAGAGGGCCAGACATTTCTTAGGAAGGCAGTGTCCTCTAATATATGACAGAGAGCATGCATCTTTGAAATTTCCACAATATGGTTTCCTAAGCAAGATTGTAAAACAATAACAACAGCTAACATGACAACATGGAATTGGAAAATCTTTCAAGGCTCCACCCTTAGATCATGAGAGGATAAGAGAGGGAAAATCAGTTTTCTCAGGAGAGGAGAAATTTCTCACATTATCAAATCTCAAGGGGTCAACCCTAACACATACACATATGACCATCACTAAATAGACTCAGCATGTTGTATTTATATATACATATGTGTGTTTGTATGTAACAATATTAGTTAAAGAAGAGGTCATGAGTTTTATAGGGAGTAGGAGAGACACAGAAGAAGTTAGAAGGAGGAAAGTGTAGAAACAATGCAAATGGAAACATCTATGAAACTCTCAAGAACCCAAAAATAATAATAAAAAAGATACTTCTGATGTTTGTTTCTCTCTCCTATATTTTTATACTAATATATTTATTATATGGGAGTTATATACAATTTGTTCATGGCACTACCAATTCCTGATTATAATTGTTCAGGAAACATTTGAAAAAAATGATATAACAACATAAAACTCAAACAAACACATTATACTTGTGCTAACTAAGTTAAACATTTCTTTTGAGTGTAGGTTTTTTTCTCAGTACAAACATATCAGCCAAGTGTGGTAGCAATGTCTTATCATCACAACTACTTAGGAATAATGAACTCAAGAATAGCTTTGGTGATAAAGTAAGTTTAAGACCATTTAGGCTAATTTACTAAAGCCTAGTCTCACAATTAAAGCCATATAATGAGGCTGAAAACAGAGGAAAGTGGCAGAGTTCTTGTGTTTCCCTAACATAAATATAATCTTAGGTTCAGTATCCCAGAACTCGTATGATCCCCAAAGACAAACATGTACAATCAACCTGCCTTTGTTTTACTTTGGAGCCTGAAAAATAAACACTACTAGGTAATATTTCTGTGAAAATTATTTTCATCATTTGATTATATTTATTTGTTTTGTGTATATATTTGGATGGTGGGGGATTTCTCAAAAGGAAATTGTTTTTCTCCTCCCACCATGTATCTGTCAGGAATGGAAACACCTTTACCTCGTGAGCCATCTTCCAGTAAGTATAATTTTTGTATACAGGCACCAGTGCAAAATTTCTAGAAATTTTGTGACTTAGCAGATAAGTTTTAGAAACAGTCATACACAGTAACTCCAATATCTGGAAAATCTTCAAGTTCAGCATGCCATACCTCTTCCTTCATAATCTGTTATTATGTTAGGGTACTGCTTTATATTTTACTGGATATAAATATCATGAAATGATATCTCTGATGCAATAGCTACTCTTGGATGACACCTTGACTCATTTTGGAAGAAAAGACCTCAAGGGAGGAAGTTCCTGAACCACATGGGTCTATGGTCATGTTCAAGCACATTCTTGATTGCTTATTAATGGAGGAGGGTGCAGTTCCTGAACCACATTGGTCTATGGTCATGTCCAAGCGCATTCTTGATTGGTTATTAATGGAGGAGGGTGGAGTCTACAGTGGGTGATACCAGTCTGCCAGGTGGACTTGGCTTGTAAAAGAAAGACAGATGAGCAAGTCAGAGGAAACATGTCAGAAAGCAGTGTATCTTTGTGGTCTCTGTTTCAGTTCCTATCTCTAGTTTCCTGTCTAGTTTCCCTTCATGATGGACTGCAGGGAGCCGGACAGTTTGGCCATTGCAAGATGGTACTACATCCTGTCTTGCTGGTTATAAACAACCCCATATTTGGCTATGCCTTTGTGAGCTGCCTGTCCCCCGCTTCCAGCATGCACTGTGGATAAGGGTCCCTGGGCCTATCTCGATGTAGTCTGGTGTCAGCTGATGGTGGCAGCCAATCACAGGGCAACCCATGTGCCAATTCCCTTTATAAGCAGCCGCCATTGTGCCCCCGCTCTCTCTCTCATGTCTCTCTCTCCCTAACGTCTCTCGCCGCTCTCCCTCTCCCTCTCTCTCTCTCTCTCTCTCTCTCTCTCTCTCTCTCTCAATATCTCTCTC
>NW_004949098.1:3406977-3409746 GCF_000317375.1 Microtus ochrogaster
TCTCTCTCTCTCTCTCTCTCTCTCTCTCCTGCTCTCTCGTTTCCTGCCCCCTTCGCTTTATGCTCTCCCTCAACCAAATGCACTCCAGTAAAGCGTGATCTGAGAAGAATCCTCGTGTGTGGTGGGTGTTTCTTCCTTGCCGGCATAGAAGCCCGCCCCAATGGACTATATTTCATTAGATGAAGTAACCCATACAGCATACTGGATTTTGTCATGGGTATTATCACAACAACAGAAAGCAAACTAGACCACTTTAATAACACTTCTCACCATCCATGTCCAGAGAAACAATGGGACCAAGTCGGCAGGACTGCCATTACATGGTTGCATGCTTGTGAAAGCAAAGAGCTGTTCCATGATGAAGGAATAATGCTTCCATCCCATCTCATGCCTCTAGTCTTGTTTTTATGACTGTTAGTAGCCATCTGCTTTAAGAATTTAATGTACAGCCTCCAAGAAACAAAAAGGATGAAAATTGCATTGTTAGAAAATTCCAAACTACTATAACACACATTCATTGTTTACTTTACTTTAATATTACTGTCAATGGGCTTTGCTGAGTGAAATAAATTTAGCTCTAATGAGCATATTTTGAAAGTTTAAGAACACAATTTAATAAATGATTTAATACAATCTTCACAAAAATGACTCCAAGAGGCAGAAGAGTCAGAGAGCAGGAAAGAAACCAAGAGGAAACACAGGAGCACAAACTAAATAAGTGAAAGCAATTATAAGTCTTACATTAGCAATTAATCAAGTTGTCCTTGTTGTTTTTCAATATCACAAACTTATACAATGACAAAGCTAGGTCAATTTAATTATAAATGTTCACAAGACCTGTGACTTAACTGAATTTAACTGCTTGTTTTAGTTATTATTTTCTTTTTCCTCCAGATATATAACATTTTAATAGAGAACTTACAATATAGCATGGTATATGATAATCACAGTTGGATTTATGAATTATATTTCTCAATAACTATTATCTTTTAAAGAAGGTTATTGTCCTACCATGAAAAACAAATTTCTAAATTTTAAAATATGTTTCTATTTTCTGATCTCTCCTTTAGGCATATTTCTAGCTTATAAGTTTATTATTACAAATGGCTGGCACATTGTGAGACTCCTGGATTT
Source organism: Microtus ochrogaster (assembly GCF_000317375.1). Taxonomy (NCBI): domain Eukaryota; kingdom Metazoa; phylum Chordata; class Mammalia; order Rodentia; family Cricetidae; genus Microtus; species Microtus ochrogaster. Next base: position 3,408,112 of record NW_004949098.1, read on the forward strand.
TGTTTTGTTTTCTTTTTTTTAATTAATTTATTTTTTAAAGATTTCTGCCTCTTCCCCGTTACCGCCTCCCGTTTCCCTCCCCCACCCCCGATCAAGTCGCCCTCCCTCATCAGCTCGAAGAGCAATCAGGGTTCCCTGCCCTGTGGGAAGTCCAAGGACCACCCACCTCCATCCAGGTCTAGTAAGGTGAGCATCTAAACTGCCTAGGCTTCCACAAAGCCAGTACGTACAGTAGGATCAAAAACCCATTGCAGTGTTCTTGAGTTCTCAGTAGTCCTCATTGTCTGCTATGTTCAGCGAGTCCGGTTTTATCCCATGCTTTTTCAGACCCAGGCCAGCTGGCCTTGGTGGGTTCCCGATAGAACATCCTCATTGTCTCAGTGCGTGGGTGCACCCCTCGTGGTCCTGAGTTCCTTGCTTGTGCTCTCTCTTCTTCTGCTCCTGATTTGGACCTTGGGGTTTCAGTCCGGTGCTCCAATGTGGAACTCTGTCTCTGTCTCCTTTCATCCCCTGATGAAGGTTAATATTCAGGAGGATGCCTATATGTTTTTCTTTGGGTTTACCTTATTTAGCTTCTCTAGGATGGCGAATTATAGGCTCAATGTCCTTTATTTATGGAGACAGAGTTTCTATGTGTAGCTTTCGAACCAGTCCTAGAACTCACTCTCTAGATCATGTAGACCTCTAACTCACAGAGATTCACCCACCACTGCCTCCCGAGTGCTGGGATTAAATGTGTGTGCCACCACTGACTGCTGAGATTCCTGTTTTTTTGTTGTTGTTGTTGTTTTTGCTATCTAAGTAGTAATGCATTTATGTGAAACATATCATACATTATTTTTAAGAAAAATAGAATTAAAAGGGTATAGGGATAGGATTAAAATTTACTGAGTTATTTTTGATAAAGATACAATTACACATAGCACAAGGTAAGCCTAGGCAAGAATACCTAAAGACCCTAAGAATCAGAGCGATTCAGAGCTTTGTTTGAGTTCCAATACAGATATAAGATGGTAATCATAGTGGTTTCTGTCTAGATTAACAGTCTTTACAACACACATTTTGTACCACATATCAATTTTGTGTTTATTTCAGAAACTGTAGATCTGTGGATCTTTTCTGTTTTGTTTGCTTTCCTTTCCTCCTCTCTGATTCTGAGCACATTTAATAACGATTGCATTATCTCAAAATCAAAGAAAATCTCCTCATTCCTAATAAATCATCTGTATATTGACTACTCAGTAAAGGTAGATGTGTATTCCAGACTCTGTGACAACTGTGGAAATCCTGGTGTACAGGATTTTCAATCCTGACAAGCCTGAAACCCTGAGGTATCGCCCAACTGATTGCTCCATAAAAGCATCTAGCACACCTCTGAGGCTGTGGACCACCAGAATCAGAGAAAAAAGGTAGACATAATAACCTTTGGCTTTTGGGTGCTTGTTTTTTTTTCCTGAAATTTATGTCATTTCTCTCTGCATGCAACAGGTATCTCCATGAGTCTTTCCATGACTATCCAATTACAAAGAACATAGAAGGCTGGGCCATCTACTTTTTTAAAATTGTTCTGTGTGTGTGTGTGTGTGTGTGTGTGTGTCAAAGAGAGAGAGAGAGAGAGAGAGAGAGAGAGAGAGA
>NW_004949098.1:3409846-3411469 GCF_000317375.1 Microtus ochrogaster
TTTCTCTCCCTGTAGTATTAGAGAGTAACCTTATGGCCTGACATTTGCTAAGCAAGTTCTTTTGTTGTTCTTGGAATTGAACTGAGGCTGGTACAGAGAGAGAGAGAGAGAGAGAGAGAGAGGGAGGGAGGGAGGGAGGGAGAGAGAGAGAGAGAGAGAGATTTTTCTCACTCCCCTCCCTTTCTCCTCCTCCTCTTTTGCCATCTTCCATGATCCCCACACTCCCAATTTACTCAAGAGATCCTGTCCTTTTCTAGTTCCTGTGTAGATTAGAACCATGGATGTCTCTCTTAGGGTCCTCTCTGTTGTCCAGCTTCTCTGGACTCTTACCCCACTCAATAAAATATGGAGACCTGATCAATTGACACAGGAGGAAGACCTAGAAATCTTTAGGTCAATAGAAAAATGGAGCAAAATCATCAGACACAACCTTCCTAGGAGGCAATGCCTCCCCAACTGTGCAGAGGGCACTCTACATAAGAAGTCGGTGGCACTAAAAATAAATTCCTCTTCTATTTTGCACTAAGCTTATTTCCTGTCTTGTTTTTTAACTAATAGAGAAAAATTAAATCTCCTGCTGTCTGTTAACATTTCTATCCTCATTCCTGATGTGTGTAGGAGTTTTACTTTCCACAAACACAAGATTCAAACTTGGACTCTAATTGAATGTCAATCTCAGGGACAGTACTAGTGTTACCCCCAGCCATTAGACTTGAGTTAGCAAAAGTGGACTGCAGCCAAGGCTTTGTCAGTGTATTCCTCTTGTGTATATCCTTGCTCACTTTAAGAAGACAACTAGTAGTTACTTATGCATCATAAAATCCCATGTCCACGAGCCGGATTCCTTTACTTGGTACCAAATGTCCAGATATATTCATGCCTATGCGGGTGGACTTAGAGTCACCATGAAACATACTTCTGGGTGTGTGTATGTGTATTTCCAGAATTCTTTGGCTGAGAAGGAAATGCCCATCTCCAATATAGGCAGCACCATTCCAAGGCCTTGTCCTGATTGACTACACAGAGAAAGACAAATGTGTTCCAGCACTCATCTCGCTTTGTGTTCCCTGACCAGAGACGCAATGTGATCAGTATCCTCCCACTCCAACCAGTGTGTCTTCCCCTCTATGAAGCATTGTAAGCTAAAATAAGCACACTCTCCCTTGAGCAGCTTTTTTTCAGTTATCAGATCACATCAATGAGAAAACGCCATAGGATGTTTTCCCAAGAGGTCCATCAGCTGTTAGATTCCTATCTCACAGTAGAAAAGAAGGATGTGTGGACATGAACTTGGGCCATCAGTCTGCTTCCTCTTTTTAATGAAAATCACCAATGATTTAAGAAATTGCCTTACCAATACTGATCCCGAATTGAATGATCATCCTACTCTGGGTTAATTACTCACCAGTAGTGTTATTAGACAACACAGACTGTCCTTCCTCCCTGCTTAGAAAATCTGTTAAGTTATTTTCTAGAATATCACACATTTTGTTCTTTTCCCCTCTACCAAATGACTGTTCATCCATGGTCTATTATAGCATGTATTTTAATCCACAGTTTGAAATGTTAGAATGCCTGACTACCTCTCTCTCTCTCCTCTCCTCCCCTCCCCTCCCCTCCCCT
>NW_004949098.1:3411569-3429068 GCF_000317375.1 Microtus ochrogaster
TCCCTCCCCTCCTCTCCCCTCCCCTCCCCTCCTCAACTTTACTCAGACCTCTGTGTACTGGTTAGGTTTCCATGATCAACTTGACAGTCACATTGGGAAATGAAGTTGAAGAATCATCTAGATCAAATGGTCCATAGAAGCTTTGCTTTGTTTGCTAAGTGTTCTGAGAGGACACATGCTGTACTTCTTGGTGCCTTTTCTAGTCTAGTGGTTCTAGGCTTTGTAAGAAAGTTAAATGAGCAAGCCAGAGAGTGAACCATCATACATGCCTCCATGGTTTCTGCTTCAGTTCTTCCACAGCTTGAGATCCTCTGCTGCTTCAGTTTCTGCTCTGACTTCCGTCAATGATGGATAGTGACCTGGAATGCAACCTGAAATAAACCTTTTCCTTCCCAAAGTTGCTTTTGGTTAGAGTGTTTCATGACAACAACAGGATGAAACTAGAACACCCCAGAAACTTCAATTTACTTCATGAATAAAGTATCTGTACTCAGTGTATGACATCTTTATACTTCCATATACACTAAATCCCATATTTTCTTGTGCAACCAGTTATTGTAAAGAAATCACAAATAAATAAGCTTAACTTTTCTTCATGCTGTAAAGAATATTTGCTTATATGCCTATGTAATACTGAACATTAACTGCTTAGCTTGTCCCACCTCTAACCTTTCCCAGTTCACTTACAGGATGATATTTTGCAGAAGGAGATCATAATCTGGCAGCATTCTTAATTTTTTTTCCTTTCTCTAATGCCCCACATACTTTCCATTAGTAAACCTCACAGATCTGTCCAACCATATCATTCAACCTTTCCTCTTCAATTTTAAGACTCTAAAAACACACACCTAAATAAGAAACCAATAATGTTTCAAAGACATGGTGTAAATCAGTGAGCATAATCAGAAAAATAAATTGGCTGAAAAATGACTCATGATTATTCTGAAGAAAAAAATGGTTTTCAGATCATTCAACCTTTCCTATTCAGCTCTAGGGTCCTTCAGTGGCCTGAATGCTCACTCTGTCAGAGTTTCCTACTGAAGGCCCAAAGTCACAAATACCTGGATGTTTTGCTGACACTGCTCAAATTTCTACTTACAAATCACCTATGAAGGTCATCATTCAGAGTGCTTCTCATATCAAATACCATGTTGCACAAATAAAAACTACTCATCTTGCATTGCAGTTTATTCTTTATAACCAGGGCATGCTTTCTGTTCTTATCCATTGTCTAATTATATTTCTCATGGGAAATGCACTGAAAGAGAAGAGGGCTATGTTCTTTTATCTTCAAGCCACACATTAAATCTCACACTGCTCAGCAGCACATACAAAGTACTGCCCGATCGAGTTGCCAGTACCTACTTTATTTTATTTTCCACACATACTAATCAGATGCAGAGTTTGCAATCACTCAAGACATATACTAAAAATATACCACCCCAACACTTTATTAATCTCTAATTAATTGTGCAGTATCAATGATTAATTTCCAAAATTTGTTTTGAAGCACATAAAAGCATGACACTGTTAAATACTACTGGGCAGACCGCTAAAAATAAACAAGAAACCCTTGTTGTTTAATAACAAGGTATAAATTAGTGATCACAATCAGAAAGTTAAATAAAAGATTTACAATGACAAACAATTATTCTAAGTGAAGAAACAACATTCAGATAATTCAAGGGTGCTGTGGAGAGGCTGATATATAACTGGCTATTAGACAGACTTCTATAACTTGAATGATACGAAGGACAAAACGATTGAGAAGTATCAATCCGATAACTGGCTAATTAAAAGATTTTAGAAATTCTGCTATTTTTATTTATTGATACTTGGTTTTATTCTCTGATTCTCTATTTATTCACCTGTATAATGGAAGAATTTATAAACATTAATTGAAGAAAATATGGACAAAACATATAATCAAACACCTCAGCTTACTGGTCCTGCCGTTATGATAATAATGACACTCAGTAGGTGGGCCAATGAGTGATGTGGCTAGAGAATAATGGGTTTATAGTGAATACATTCTATGAAGAATTATTTTATTGTTTATTTATGTGTAATGTGTATGTGTCTGCATGTGTGCGTATGGTATGAACAAATTTTGTCAATTTTCTCTTTGATGTTTTTAAAAAAGAAAGATATGCAAATAAAAACAAAATTGCCACTGTAAATTTAAATATGAGAACTTTTAGTACTTACACTAAGGTAATTATTGAGTAGAGCATGCTGATGCTTTACAATTATTTAGGACTTTGCAAAAATTTAAAATCAAGTGGGCTGCATGAATTGTATTTGACAAATTTAAGTATAGACCTTACTTTTATTTTTTGGAATTGATATTTGGCTGATAAACCATTCACACATACACAAGTTCTCACACAGACTCCCCCACATTCACACATTCATCTATATGCTTGTGCAAAAATAATTGTATGCTTCTCTATTATCTACCCAGCTGATGATGGTCTGCTCTGACTTTCACTAAAGAGGAAATTAAAAAACCTGCAGAGACCATAGAAATTTAATTAAGATCTACTTGATTATGAATCTTGTATGGGCAAGCTATGTGCTATGAACTACATCTGGTCCTCAACCATGTGTTTATATGCTCCTCAAGCTAAGAGTGGCTCTAAATTTTTAGATACTTCACATTTTAATTTAATTTGTTTAATGTTTTAATTTACAAATAAGAGCATGTTCATCTACTATTTCCCATCAGCTTCAAATAATTGTTCTCTGGACTTTATGGAATTCGGGTTTCTCATCTATATAACCAGCATTTATACACACCTTCAGAAAAGAAGGATTGAGAGGCTCATGTGTTGGGAGCCCCTATCTTTTAGAATTTGATGTAATTTGAAAAAGAAAGAAAGACATTAAGCTAAACAGTGTTCAAATCAACCTACAAACATTCACATATTACAGATGATAATATAGGGCGTTATAAACCAGTGACTATAAAATTTTATTTGACTTTTAGAAAATATTTTTGAGAGTTTACTACATGTATAAACTGAGATATAATATCTATTCCCCTACTCTTTAAATTTCCACCTATTTTTCCCACAACATAACCTTTCCTAACATCTCATGAAATTTTTGATAAATCACTAAATGCCTTTAATGCTGCCCATAAATACATGGATATCCGCTAGAGTGGATAAACTGTAAAGTGTCAATGACTCCTTCATAACGAGTGGATCTGAAGGTCATCTAGTCCACCTATTCTGAGATATAACTGATTTGGTCTTTGTGGTCCTTGGCTAGGTAAGTACAGTTGCTGTGGATTTCCGAGTATGATAGCCAGGTGGTACCCAGGAGACAGTGTTTCACAGTAGCGTTCCCCATGTTCTTGCTTTAACACTGGTTCTGTCTTCTCTTCAGTAATGTGTCCCTGAGTCTTGGTGATGGTAGGTTAATAAAAATGTACAATTTGAGAATTAGTAACTACATTCTCTTCATCTCAATTCTTTTACTAGTTACACATCTCTCTATTGACTGCTTGCTCCTCAAGACACAAAGAAATTCATCTGACCAAGGCCATAACCAGCCCAGGTCTGTCTTCAAGAGAAGAAGATGGAGAATGGAACTTTAGCTAAGCCTCAGTAGATATTTTAAAAATCAAATAGATATATTATATCTACCTGAAGCAGGGCAGAAAAAAACAAACTCACAATGAAGAAGAAAAATTGGCCAAGACAACCTGTCAGCAGACCAAAAGCACAGTAACTAATGACGGGCACTTTTAGTCAATCACAACACGCCAACTTTGATTGCCAGCATAAGAAGTCAATCAGAGGCGTTCCTTCAGCTGTTTAATTTCCCTAACTCCATAAAACTTCCATCCTTTTACAATAAAAAGCTTCTTCATTGGAATCTTCAAGAGTTTGTGTTGTTGCATCTGCACCTCCTCTCCCCCCCCCCCCGCCCCCAGAAATGGGAATGGCACAACAGGCAGCAACAAACTGGCATCCAGCATGGATGTACCTTTTCATTTTGCTTGCATTTTGGGTCCTCTTTACCCTCTTTTGGACATTTTTTTTTCTCGCTTACTGCCCCCGCTGCTGACCCCATCTAATCACTTCACTGTTTTCTATGAGTTGACCACTGTTTTTGTTTTCTTAGCCCTCGGTGAGTTGGGGCTTTCTTTCTTTGCCAACGTTGGCCTTTCTTTGCTTTCCCCTGTTTGTCTTCCTGGTTAGGAATTCTCTATCATGACTCGGTTTGTCCAGGTACTTTCATATAAGGACTGACCACCCAAAGGATAGAACCAATAAAGGACCCTCTGACTAGTTCTTTTCATCCGGAGACACTGTGTGAACATGTGATCATGGCCTAAGAAACCATGGAAGTCCCTCACTACAAGCAGTGCACTTGGTCCATGAATATGTCTTTAGCTTTCCCCTTCATCCTTGTCCTCCCAGGGACTCCCTTCTGGCCTGAGGACTTGGCTTTGACCCAAGAACACTCTCTGGGATTGTTTGAGGCCCTCTTGCTTTACAGGGAGCCCTGACCGCTCTTTGGAGTGTGGACTTTTGAACCTTTTCTCTCTGCTTGTATCCCTTGAAAATCTGGTTATGTAACCAGCAGTTAGGAGCCTTCAGAGCGGTGGCTGGTCTCTTAATTCACAGGAAGGCTTTGGCTATTCGACTGTGTTTGAATCCTCTTTCCCTTCCAGGATTGTAACGTTGTTCTCCTCAGACAGCAGCTACTTCCACTAGCTTGACTGTTGTAGTGTGAGCTGCGGGCCTGCTTTTTGTCCTGCCTGACTCCCGCAGGGCTAGCTTTACACCAGAAATAACAACACACAAATTATATTCTTTTAAACACTGCTTGGCCCATTATATTTAGCCTCTTCTCGGCTAATTCTCGCACCTGGACTAGCCTGTTTCTAATAATGTGTGTAGCACCCCAAGGTGCGCTTACCGGGAAGATTCTAGCCTATGTCCATCCTGGGTTGGAGCTTCATCGCGCGTGCCCCCGAGAGCTGAGCTATGGCATCTGTCTGAGGCATCTACCTCACTTCCTCTTCCTCCCAGCATTCTGTTCTGTTTACTCCTCCCACCTATATTTTAACCTATGAGGCCAAGCAGTTTCTTTATTACTTAACCAATGACCTTCCTCCATCAGACTGTTTCCTCTATACTTCATCATGGGCAAACTTGAGCAAAAGATGTCCTTCCTCTCATTGGAGGCCCCTCTTCTATATCCTGAATTCTCAACAGGGGATGCAACAGAGTCCCACATAAGCCTTCCTGTTCCTTGTTCCCTAAGGTATCTCACCCCCACTGAATCTGTCTATCCTTGGGAAGATATTCAGCCCTCTGTTTCTCGCTGTCTTCTTACAGATTTATTGCAAAATTTCAGTGTCTTCTCTTAACAGTAATTCTACTAAGAAACCATTAGATATATCAAAACCTAAAAGGACAGTTTCTAATCATGAAACTTAACTGCTACAATCCTGACAAATTTATCTATTAGTTCCAGACAATTTTCTTTCCAAATGCATGCTAGACACTGGATGGTTCTGTCAATATAATGGATACATTGAAATGGGTCATGAAAAACCAGGTCACATAAAAGGCACCAAAGACCTGCTTCTGGCAACCATCCTGTATTCCTTCTAGTCTGTGCTGTTCCTACAAAGAACCCTCAATTGATAAGCTACTCAAGCATGAAAATAGCACAGTTAAAGGGCTTGGCTTAACATCTTATAAAAGATGCTTTCTCTCCTCTGTTCACAAGACCAAATCACGATAATGATTTCAAATAATCTGTGACTGTAGTTTCAGGGTGGCTTTGGGCAGAATATGTGTCTATAGCTGTGAAAAAATATGGTCTTGGTTGATTTCATTTTAAGAGCTAAAATCAAAAAGGATATTCAACTACATTTAGTATAATGGCTCTTATGTTGAGATCTATTATTTTACACACTGTTCAAATTTATAGAAATATTCAAATTAATCTTAGCTGAAGTGTTTAATCTTAGGTAAGGTAGCATCCCTTGTTATTCTAGTTAGCTGAAATTGTCAAGTTGACACAGCTCATGTAATAGCGAAGCCTCAATAAAAGAATTTTCTAGATCAAATCAGCTTGGGGCAGTTCTTTGTGGGATTGTCTTATTACTTATCCATTTAGAGGGTCCACTCCACTGTGGGCAGCACTACTCCTGGACAAGTTGTTTTGGGATGAATAAGAACACTAGCTAAGTAAGAGTCTTATCAAGCAGCATTCCACCATACTTTGTGCTTCAACTTCCTATTGAGTTCCTGCTCAGACCCCTCCCAGTAATGATCTGTGACCTAGGATTGTTTTTGGACAGATAGTTTTATCTCACCATCAGGAAGTACACTAGAACACCTGTGTAGATTTTAAAAGAAATACACATTCCTGGGTCTTTTCTCAGACCCATTATAAATTTCTGGAGGATAGAATTTCGGCATCCACACCTTTTCACAGCTATCCATAAGAGCTCCTAGGATTCAAAGTCAGAGCCAACCATAATGCTTAAGGACATAGGATTCTCAAGTTGAACTGTTCTATAGATCCACCTACCTAGAAGACATTGTGTGTGTGTGTGTGTTTGTGTGTGTGTGTGTGGTGGTGGTGTATAGAACAGACAGTAAAGTTCTTTATCCATAGTTTACAGATTTGTGTTTGAAAGACTAATTTCCTAACTAAAGAAAAAAATCAAAAGCAGATCATAGTATTTTATGTGCTTATTTTGTGTGAGATAGCTGATAACACAGGCTTAAGAATGATTGAAATCTATGCATATCACTATGATCACCATTGGAGATGTTTTAAACCATAACATCCTTCTTACGGGGTGATAGAGATGAAGAGATCTCTCAGAGAATAAAGATATTTCCTGAAACTTTATTTTCTAAAAGCTAATAGTACTGGATTGCATGCTTAATAGTGGTTAAATGTTGCATTTTATTATGCATCTTAACACATTAAAATTTTACTTTTTAAAGTAACTATTGGCAAAAAACAGTTGTTGTGGAAAGAATACCATGCTCTCCAGTGGTGTAGCCACAACTAAGCTGTTCATGCTTCAGTAACTCACCTCGCACCCATCTAGACAAGAAACTTAATTAAACTCTGTGGATCACACACAAAAAGGAGACATGAATGGATGAGTATAATTTTGAAATGAAGGGCTTAGAAGGGGGTGAGGGATGGGAATGGCAAATTAAATACTAATATTAATTATAAATTTCTATAAACCTACCCAATGCTAAAATATTAAGGAACAATTGAAATAATACTCATTGAATTTGTTTTGTTTTGTTTAATGATGCTCAAAGGTCCATATCAATAATAAAGTTCTATGTTTATGTGTTTTGAAAGAAAATGTATGGAGTGGGGGAATGATTCATGATTCTACTTTCATTTTGTTGTGAAAAGCAAGAACCAAAACTACTTGGGGAAGAAAGAGTTTATTTGGCTTATATTTCCTGGTCACAACCATCATTGAGGGAAATCAAAGCAGCAGGAACTCAAAGCAGGAAAAAGGATGTGCAACTGCTTGCTATTTCACAAAGCAGTATCTCCATCAAGGTATTCACTTAAACCCAAGAACATATGTAAGAAACAAAGGGGGTGTTACCTTCTGACTCACCCACTCAGAGGTTTAGCAAGCTTTTTTTTTAGAGCCCAGAAATACCTGCCTAGGAATCATGCCACCCTTGGTAGACTGAACACTACCACATCAATTCATAAATAAAACAATCCCCTAGTGTCATACTCATAGGTCAGTCTGGTCTGGACAGTTTCTCAATGCGGTCTTTTTATATCTCAGATGACTCTGGTTCATGTCAAGTTGATACTTTAAGATAAGTTGAAAAATATTTTGTTTTACAGTGTAAATGGATACAGTCCATCATGACAGGAAATGCATGTTCATAGCAGTGGGAGATACCTGGCAATGATGCATCCATAGTCAAGTAGCATAGAATGATGAATTCTAGCACTAAGCATGTTGTCTCCATTTTTTTCAGTTTAGGACCTCGGTCTATGGACTGCAGTCACTCACAATTAGAGTAGATTGACTCACTGAAAATAATAAATCTAGAAATGTCCTCACAGATACACCCAGAGATTGTCTTCCAGGGGATTGATTCTACATCACGATCAGTTGACAATGAAATTATAATAACCAAAGGCAAAATAAAAGCATGTAAATGAAACTTCCAAGTGTATTAGGTAGTATGTTCTTGAATTTAAAATCACTGACATTTTCAACTATATTTTCTGAGATGGAAAATAAAGTAATAAAGAGTTATTTTAAACACCTTCTTTCAAAATATTTCCTTTTTTTTTTTTTTGGTTTTTCAAGACAGGGTTTCTCTGTGGTTTTGGAGCCTGTCCTGGAACTAGCTCTTGTAGACCAGGCTAGTCTCCAACTCACAGAGATCCGCCTGCCTCTGCCTCCCAAGTGCTGGGATTAAAGGCGTGTGCCACCACCACCCAGCAACTTTCCTGTTTTTATATGAAGTGGAATACATGCTTGCTTGCTCCAGGAAAGGTAGCAATGATCTTATGAAAGCAAAGATTAATACTTTTACTTACTTAGGTTTGTGGCCCTCTGTACTGGGAAGAAATGGAAAGACTTAGGCAGACTATTCAACCTTTAGTCAATATTAAATTTCACATTGCTGTTGTTTTTGAGTAACTCCTGGGACTTAAAATGAACATCTGAACCTCATCAAATGTGATTTTAGAACTTTATAGGATAAAATCCAGCCCTTGATAATTTCCAAGAACTTACCAAGATCAACCACAAAGTAGGATGAACAGTTTTATTAATTGGTTTGTAAGGTTAGGCTCTCTGATCCTTACTACAGTTTGTTTATTTCCTTGTGTGTATGTGGTGTGTGTGTGTGTGTGTGTGTGTGTGTGTTTGTGTGTGTGTGTGTGTGTGTGTGTATAAAAGCATGCCATCGTGACCATCTGAACATTTGGAGACCAAAATCAGTATTTCCTTCTAACATGCGGGTTTAGTAAATTCAAACTGGAGGTGGTTATGATTGGCAGTCAGCACCTTTACCTGCTGATCAATCTGGCCAGCACTAGGCACATTAATCTTTTTTATTCAGTTTTATTTTTTTTTAGTTATATATTTGTCTCTGCTCCCTTCCTTCCTCTCCCCTCCCCTTCTACCCTTTTCTATGATCCCCATGCTACCAATTTACTCAGGAGATCATGTCTTTTTCTACTCCAAGGTAGATTAGATACATATCTGTCTTTCATAGGGTCCTCTTTGTTGTCTAGGTTCTCTGAGATTGTGAATTATAGTCTATTTTTTCTTTGCTTTATGTCTAAAAGCCACTTATGAGCAAATACATATTATATTTGACTTTCTGGATCTGCGTTACTTCATTCAAGTTCACTCTAGGTCCATCCATTTGCCTGCAAATTTCAAAATATCCTTAATTTTTTCCACTATGAAGTACTCCATTGTGTAAATATACTACATTTTCTTTATCTATTCTTCAGTTAAGGGGTGTTTAGGTTATTTCCACATTCTGGCTATGACAAAAATTGCTTCTATGAACATAGTTGAGCATGAGGATGCTCAATCACACTAATCTTATATACTACTAAACACTCTTCATATTGTTAGCTGAATTAGATATCTTCTTTGTATTTTTCTACTCCTGGTTTATCTACCCAACTTCTCCTGTGTTCAAATGTGTATTATTCAGATATAAACATTTACAATTGACAAAACCATGTATTTTACGACATTTAGCAGATGATTCTCCATGATTATTATATATTATGTGGAATAGTCTTTATGATCACTGTGGAAGATGTCTTTTTGCCAAGTTGTCTTCTTATTGGTTTAATAAAAATTTAATTTAGATAGATGGAAGATATATGTGGAACAGAAAGACACAGAAGAGTTTTGGAAGAAGAAAGGCAGTGTCAGTAGCTAAAAAGAGAGGAAGTAGCATAGATAGTATAGGATAAAGGCTAATAAAGTCACGAGACAAAAATTAGATTGATAAAAATGGGTTACTTTAAGTTATAAGAGCTTGTTAGAAATAAGCCTGAGCTATCAGCCAAGCTTCCCTAATTAATACAGTCTCCATGTGGTTATTTCAGAGCTGGCAAGATGGACAGAGAAAAATCTGAATACATAAATGTTATAATCTAATTAAAAATTAGTGAGTATTGGCACCTGAATTTACCTCCCACTTTGTCATAAATTTGGAAACAGGCAAGGTACTTCAAGAATGTGGCCAGTGACATGGAAGACATCAGAGGGATAAGTCCAGTTCTAAGAACATTTTTCCAATGGCCCCTTTACAGCTGAACAATATTGTGTCTCTATTTTACTGGCAATTGACATGTGAAACACCAGTATTTAAAAATAAAAATAATTCTAAATTTAATTTAATTTAATTCCTCATGAAACTTTAAATATCTTGGATTCTCATTAGGCACATGAGAGTAGTGGCCACTGAAATGACTTTCCAGCCATCAAACAGTTCTATTGCTGCAAACAAGTCTGTAATATAAAGGTTGTTTTGACATTGCCCAGTTTAAATCTCCTCTTTGAAATTTTGCTGTAGCACAGTACAAACATGATAACCAAATGGCATTGAGAAGCATGCCATAAAATAGTAGATTGAAGTGGTTTTTGTTTTGTTTTGTTTTTGTTACTGATAATGAATAGTGTCCTATGACATTGTGCCCAGCAGATGTAGAGTGGATTGGAGATTTTTTTTTATATAACATAATATCCAAATGAAAATGTACCAGCCTCTTAAGATTAATGAAGTACACACAATACATGTGAGATAAAACAAATCTATAGCTTTACAAAGAACACAAACTCTTGGTTTCCCATAGTTGGTTAATTATGGTCTTAATTACAGCACTTAGAGTTATCTAGGCAAGTCCTGTGTACCCACCAGTCAGGAATACATATTGAGATTCTGTCATAAAAATAATACTTAGAATACTTTTAAAAGTGTAAAATACAACCATGTATATATGCTTTGTTTAGATACTTCTTTTATATTTTTGTTCAGTGACATAAGAACTCTGTTTCTAGTTCCTCACAGCTCAGCCTTTTGCACAATACTTTAGGGTTAAAGGGTTTATTTGTTCTTCATACATAGCACTCAGAATAGAAATGCTTTACCAAATTCATTGCCATGTTCAAGACCCTAAGCCTGCAAGTGACAAACCACCTAAGTGCTCCAAGTGAGCTGCAGTTTTTCACTCCTGGTTCTTCTTCCCATCTCCTACTCTTGTTATTTAACTGAGATTTTGAAATTATCCTAGTATTCTTCCCGTCTCCCTCTGCTCTTGTTATTTGGCTAAGATTTTGAGATTAAAAAGTTGGAGAGAAAATTTCAAGCAAATCAAAAACTGTCAGAATTAGGTATTCTACAATACGTGCAATTGGAATACTTTAAGGGAAAGTATTAAGGATAGATACAGCTATGACACTATGATGCAAATCATTTCACACAAAACTTGAAAAAAATATTATTTCGAATTTATGTTTATATACGTAGTCTAGGAAATAATTCATAAAAACTCTGGTATTGTAATCAGATGACATAATTTAGATGACCAACACTTACCAAATATATTCTGAATAATATTAATTGTGTGTTAACAGAGTACCATTATATTATTTTTATTCTTTACATAGATTCTAGGTAGTTTTCACTGAACTATTTCTCCATATCATTCCTCCAGATGCTCCCAAATTCCAGTCATCTCTCCCCATTATCTAGCTCTCCATCCCTTTCCCTCTTTTCTGGTCCCTCCAGTTACCATCCCAAGCCATCCTAAGCCCACCCATCAAAATCTATTTGTTTCTCCTTCCCAGTGAGATCCATAGCCACTTTCCCCCTTGTGCTCTCGTTACTTGGCCTCTCTGAGTCTGTAGATGGTAGCATGATTAGCCTTTACTTAATAGATATGTTCACTTATAAATAGTGTTCATTTATAAAATGAGTACATAACATGTTTGTCTTTCTGGGTCTAGATTACTTCATACAGGATGAATTTTTTTCTAGTTTCACCCATTTTTGCTAGTTCCAGGACAGGCTCCAAAACCACAGAAAAACCCTGTCTCGAAAAACCAAAAAAAAAATAATAATAATAAAATAAAATAAAATAAAATAAAAAAATTATGATGTCATATTTTTTAGCATTTGAGTACCATTCCATTGTATAAATATACCACATTATTTTTATCCCTTTTTTTTTAGTTAAAGGACATCTAGGCGGTTTATAGTCTCTGGCAATTATGAATACTACTGAACAAATATTTTCTCTTGAAAATTGCTGGGTTTATAGGATATAGGAAACTATGTATATGTGTGTGAATGTATAGTAGAACACTATGTTTTTGGTAACTTTAATATAGAAACTCAGTTTGTTTTAAAGTACTGAAATAACCCTAACCCTGAAAGTTCAAGATAAGTGAAACAGTATAAAACTTTGATGTAACAAGGAACAGAATGGGATGAGAGGTGCTTTGATTCTGGCCAGAGCAACAGAAGTTCTTATTTTACCTTTGGAGAGAAATTGATCCTCGTTGAAATACTAAAATGATGGTGATATCAACAAACAGACTCTTTTAATAAGCATATCTGGAGTCAAATGCCAGAGAATAACCAGTACAATATTGAAGAATAATATTGAAAGAATGGCTCTATGCAATGTTATAACATTCTGAGAAAATTATGTGCTTAATAAGGATAGTGTGGTACTGAAAGCACAAAACAAGAGTTGATGTTCCCTGACCTTCGACAAGGTGGGAATGCATGATAGTTTGTAAAATGAATGACACACACTTTTAAGTATTTTTTGAAAATTTATCTGAAAGATCAAACATAACTTTAAGTATAAAACTAGCAGAAGATAACATACTAAAAAGTATAGGGGGTGTTGAGCTTAGTGATGATGGGTATAATACAATATATAGTCAAGATAAACTGAAATTCTTTAAAATTAAAAATCTCTTGTTGGATGTCACATTTTTGTTCCTGGAACCCCAGACTCCAAAAATAATCATTCAGAAACTATATTATTTGCAATACTGTTTGGCCAATAGCTTAAGTATATTGCTAGCTAACGCTTACATCTAGAATGAACTAATTTCCATTATTTTATATTTTAGCATGAGGCCCGTGGCCTACCAGCAAAGTTCCAGTTGGGAACTCTTGTTTTTCCCCTCTGGTGGCTACATGACATCTCTAAACTCTACCTTCCTTCTCCCAGCATTCAGTTTAGTTTTCGTTTCCTAGCTCTCCCCTTGCCCTATCACAGGCTAAGACAATTTCTTTATTAACCAATGGTATTCACAGCATACAGAGGGGAATTCCACATCAATCTCTAGTGTGCCAAAAGTACTAT
Organism: Microtus ochrogaster; assembly: GCF_000317375.1. Lineage (NCBI taxonomy): Eukaryota > Metazoa > Chordata > Mammalia > Rodentia > Cricetidae > Microtus > Microtus ochrogaster. The sequence continues at coordinate 3,424,974 of NW_004949098.1, forward strand.
CAAGATAATGAAGAAGAGAAAATCAAAGCTAGGAAAAAATATTTGCCAAACAGCTATAGTGATAGTTCATCTATTACAATGTTTTTTTTTCTTACAAATATGAGGGCCTGTGTTTGTTTACCTAAGCCATGTGCTTGATAAAGGTAGGAGTGGTAGTTGGTGTTTTTAATTCTGTCTGAAGCTCACTGGCCATCCAGACTACCTTATTCTGTGAGCTTCAAGGTAGAGAGAGATTTTCATAAAATGTTGATGTGGACAGAGTTCTTCAGGAAAAAACACCTAAGAATGTCAATGGCCCTCTACATACTTGTGCATGTATAAATTTGCACACATACACAAAACATAAAACATACATGAAACTATGGTCTATGCTCTAGACACCTATACTGGACTCTTAAAGTGTCCAAAGCCTTGGACACTAGCATCATACAACACTGCAATGATTTAGAGGATCACGAACTAGAAGTCAGCGGATATGAAATACAAATAGTTTCACTATATCTTTTAGAATACTAAACCATATTACTTTGTGTTGTAATAGGAGCGGCGGGGCTGCATCTCCAGCACCCCGGCCGCCTGCTAGCTTATGCCCGAAATAACACCACACAAACTGTATTCATTTAAACACTGCTTGGCCCATTTCTATCTAGCCTCTTCTAGGCTAACTCTCGCACTTGGACTAGCCCATTTCTTATAATCTGTGTAGCCCACGAGGTGGCTTACCAGAGAAGATCTTAACCTGCATCTGTCTGAAGTGGGAGAATCATGGTGACTCCCTGACTCAGCTTCTTTCTCCCAGCATTCTGTTCTGTTTACTCCTCCCACCTATGTTTTAACCTATGAGGGCAAGCAGTTTCTTTATTCCTTAACCAATGACCTTCCTCTATCAACTTTGTCCTCATGTTCCTTGGGATTAACACATGGAAGTTAAAATTACATAGGCATACTAAAAACTGCACTAGTTTGTTTAAACACATTTGTTTGTATTTGGCAAAAGTTAGAAGGAATTCAGATAAAGCACAGTAGATGAACGAAGGACTAAACGGTGGCATAGTTTTTAAATGGAATAAAATTTACCTCTAAAATGTAAGTAAGATTTCAAGACAAAATTAAAGTTATGACATTTTTAATCAAAGTTCAGCTTAGTGATTGTTCTCCCTAACCATATCACCCCAAACTCCTGCAGCTATTGTCCTTAACCCAGTAGTGTCCCATGTGTGTTTTAGCCTACCCTCATCCTCCATCATCACTCATTATTAACATCATATAGCCAACGTTTTAGCCTCTTAAGAATGCCCATCCTTATACTTCTTTATATGTATATATTTGTAAACATTAGTCTAAGATTCACTTATGATGAAAAACATGATGATTTTGTTTTTCTGAGATTCAGTCACTTGATTAATATTATACTTTTGAGATATACCTATTGTCCTGCAAATTTCATGATTAAATTTTTTTAGAGCTGAATAAATGGCCACTAGGTATTCATGAGATCTTTTCAATATCCATTCTTCTATGAATGGATATCTAGGTTAGTTCCATGACTTTTCTATCAAGAACAGAGCATCAATAAACACAAATGGTCAAGTAACTTTGTGATAAAATATGGAGCTGTGCAATTTCTTCAGTTGTAACAAAAACATCACACTACAGGAGGTATGGGAAATGGGAAGGCTATGTATTGAGAATGGTAAAGAACCTATGGAAATTTGTGTATTTCCTGCTCAATTTTGCTCTGAATTTATGACCCTAATTAATTAAAAATTAATTTAGTAAGCCGGGCGGTAGTGGCGCACGCCTTTAATCCCAGCACTCGGGAGGCAGAGGCAGGTGGATCTCTGTGAGTTTGAGACCAGCCTGGTCTACAGAGCTAGTTCCAGGACAGGCTCCAAAGCCACAGAGAAACCCTGTCTCGAAAAACCAAAAAAAAAAAAAAATTAATTTAATAGCTATACGTTGTATGTTGTGCAAATATATTTATAAATTTATAGGTATATACATATACTCATTTACCATTATGAGAATACATATATGTATTTATTATCAAAACAGCATATGATCATAATATGTTCATAATATGTTCATGTGTATGTTATATTTGTATATATAGTATTATAATTGTATATATCCTTTAGCAAATAAAATTTTTGGTATGAAATCAATACATAACCTCTTCAAATAACACTCATAAAATAATAAAGTTTTATGACTATAATTAATATAGATCCCTACCCAAGTCTAATAAGGCTGATTTATTTGTCAAAATGCCATATTTTACCAAAAAAATCAATACTAAATACACTTTGAACCTGAAAGCTTCTACTAAGTTACAGGGTAAACTTGATAAAAGTACTTAAATTTTTCTTCCAAAAAATAAAAATTCATATAGTAATCGTGGATGGAAATAGTAATCCAAAATTTCAAGTCTAATATGTATTTCTGTTTTCACAGATTTATGTGCATACTTTGTTTAATTTCCACATTAGTGAAAAACAAAAAAGGCCACACTCTATTTTTAATTATATCTTATTATAATTTTCTCAATATAACCTTAATGTAAATATAGTAAGAAATAAATTCCAGAAAATTCTGATCAATAAATTATATAAATTCTAATTATCAAAAAGTATATCTAAAGTGAAATCTCTTCAGAAAGGTGAAAGTAACATCTCAAATATCCACACTAAATGTTCACATTGTACATCAGTTAATATGTCCTTCATCATATTACCAGTTAATATGATAAATTTATATTGTCCTTATTCATTTCTAGAATTGAGCTTGAGTTTCATTTTTGCAGATTATAAAGTTACAGAAAAAATGTAATTCACATTCTCTGTTTAGTTAAATTTTACACAGAGTAAAATGGATGACTGTGAGTTCCTGACACATGGGGAAAGCAAAAATAATTTGAGGAGTCTGTATATGGATAGGATGCTGTGAGTGATGCAAGGGATAACTTTGATTGCTCATATCCTGAAAGTCCAGAGATGCCATGGGACCATTCTGTCAGTCATGTGCCTAGAGTTGTCAGTATCAGCACAGCTCTGCAAACATCAGTTCACCAAATCCCCCTTAAATCCCTTGATAATCATACTAGAATTATGTATATTATAGGTGAAAAATGGAGACAAAGAGTGTTTCTTGTAAAATGTCAATGCCATGAATCTGATAGTGGGGCTGTAGGTTCCTAGGATTGGAGAATGGGTACACCATAAAATGTGAGTTATTTTATGGCCTCTTGTCCCAACAGTAGAAAGCAAGTTTCAATCTCCATGTACTGTTCGTCCAAGGTAATAAGTTTCTATTTTTCCAAAATATGGATCATTTCCTCTTACATGAGATAGATCACACTGTACACGCTATATGAAAAAAAACAGCAGAAGTCAGACACAACCTCAAACAACCAATGATTTTAGTTATTTACAAGCTCACCCATATAAAGAGACTCAATCTCTTCTATAGAAGAGGTATATCAACACCTTTAACAGTAGAAAAAGAGAGACAACAAATCAACAAATTCCCTTAGGGTCAGCGGTTTCTCCAGTGATCCTTTCCTACCCACCAAGTCATTCTTGCTAAATATCATGGTGTTTTTCTGTCTACTAATTCCTTAGCTGGTGACAACAAAGGGCCCACCTGATAGCCAGTAACACTAGTGAAAACAGGATTGGCTGAGAACTGCTTGATTATGCCTTCTTGTACTGACCCCTGCTAAAGAATTCCCTCACTGATAATCAACACAAAAGATTCTGGGATTCACCTGCATGATACCTGGCATAAGTACTGAGATGGAAATCAATAACAATATGAAATGACTCTTTCTGTGCTAAACAAATATTCAGTTAGAAAGTCAAAACAGCTTAAGAACGTCCAAGAAAAATAATCACAGATTGGAAATTGCGTTTTTAATCTACAAAACGTCTTAATTCTCAAGGGCAAAGTCAATAATAAATGTTTATTGAGCATCTGAGGAGAAGTAGCAGCATGTCTAGCTCAAGTGATAAACACTATATTATGGTGGTAGTATTTTCTTGCATATCACTTAAAGATCTACATGCTTTTCTGTGACTCGGGAATATATATATATAT
>NW_004949098.1:3429168-3431471 GCF_000317375.1 Microtus ochrogaster
TATATATATTTCAATTTTTAATACATGAATACATGAATGATGGTAGGACACTGGATTGCAAGGATTTCAAAATGCATTTTAATAAAAGAACATGAACAAAACATGCTCTAGATGACTAAAAACTCATTCCAATAAAGCATGGCAATGAGCCAAATTAAAAATGAACAAATAAAATGATTACTTTATTATTACAAAATAAAGAAAATTAATAAAGGGTTTGGTTCTTCAAACAATTAAAATAGTTTTTTTTCTCTTCTTACTAAATACAATTAAAAAGAGTAGAGATGGCTAATAAGATGGCTCAATGGGTAAGACACCTGCCACCAAGTCTGATGATATGACACCGGACCCCACACAGTTGAAGGTGAGAAACTATTTAATGTAGTCATGTACATATCCACATATGTATTATGGCATATATCTTCACACACATAGGCAATCAAGATAAAATACTTTTAAAAACAATAGCTAAAAACAAGTCACAAGAATGTTGGCATGTGAGGCAGAGCATTAGGGCTTCTTGGTTTTCTTTTTCTTTCTGTATTTAAGATTTCATGCTGAACAGGTTACTAGCCTGCATGCAAATACCCGGGAGTGGAGCTACTCTTCTCTTCTGGGACAAATCAGAGAAAAGACAGCTTGAGAGAGAAAGCTCAGTCCCAACACTTGAAGCCTGCTGGTTGCAGATGATGGCCGGTTCAGGTTCCGTGACCTCTATTATTTGGAGTCCTTGCTAGTGTCACCTTCATAGGTTCCAGAAAATTTCTACTTCACCTGGCAATACCCAACTCCAAAACCTTCAAGCTGCAACCTGTTCTGCCTGCAAGAGGTGTTTGGGTAATTGTGGCTCAGAGAATTTTGGGGTAGCCAACCAATGACTAGTAGAAACTGAGCCCCAAACCGTGAGGAGGAGTCCATGTGTGGATGGTAAGGAACCCAGAAGCTGGATGTCCCCGAGACCTAGTGTATAGCAAAGTATGACTAGCAAAATACAATCCTAATGATGTTCTGCTGTACTCACAGATCTGTGCCTAGGCCAGTCACGTCTTCATTAGTTATAGACACACTCAGAAGTGTGTCTCCTATTTAATTTCAAATTTATTCAAATTGATGATAAAAAATCATCTGTTACAATGGTGTATACAGTGTACAGTGCATACACACACCCCCACATGTGTGTGTAACCAAAACAATCTAGTGTCACTATTTTCTGTAAAAGTGATACCATCTATTATATTATAACATAGTAGCACTGTGTGGTCTTTATATTTAAGAATTTATAATACATGATTTATACTTTATCCTGAATGTGGACAGCTTTGTTCCACGGGCTGGGGTCTCAGGCTAAGTAAATAGCAGAGAAAACTAACCATCATATTAGTAGCCTTCATCTTTCTTTGATTCCTGATTGCCAATGCAATACGAGCAGGTGCCTCATGCTCAGGTTACCACAACTTCCATATCATGGTGACCCACATCCTCTTGTGTTATGAGCTCTATTCCTTAAGGAAATTTTGTCAGACATTATGTCACATCAAATACATGAGTAATTAAGAAAATTGCATATAATTGGACATATTATCACACCTACACCTAAAAAGTAAGCTACTCTAAACTAAAGAAAAACATTTAAAAAGGAGACAGAGAGAAATGACACATCACAATGAGAAAGTAAATCTCAAATGATTGTCAATACCTCATTAGAAAACTTTAAGACAGAAAGTGTCACAGCATCTTTAAGCACTAAAGAGAAAGGATTATTCTCAGAGTCTCTATCTGGCAGGAAGCTTCCAGGAATTAAATAAAAAGAAACCATACTCATATGAAGAAAAATGAGTGGGAAAAAATTAATTTTGGGGAAACATTATATGCTAAAATAATGGCTGCAGAAAATTCTCTAAGAGCAGAGAAAATTATTAGCCATCAACGAATGAATCATGGAACACAAAAAGAAAAACCATAGAAAATAAAGGCATGAAAAAAACTGTCTTTCCATCTGCCTTTTAGATTTGGTGTTAGAAAAAGTTACCAAGTTAATCTCAAGAATTGTTTAAAAAAGGCATTTTTGTTGTTTATATCACAACTTAAGCAAAACAAGAGAAAATATTATCGATTAATACAGAACAAGCCTTTGGCATATTTCAATAAACATTACTAGACTGTGACGGAAAAAGCATGGGATATAACTGGTCTCTCTGAACATGGCGAACAATGAGGACTGATGAGAAGCTAAGGACAATGGCACGGGGTTTTGATCCTACATAATGTGCTGGCTTTGCGGGAGCCTAGCCAGTTTGGATGTT
>NW_004949098.1:3431671-3438266 GCF_000317375.1 Microtus ochrogaster
TAGAAAAAATAATAAAAAAATAAAAAACAAACAAACAATAAAACAATTTAGAAAAATAGCATTAACAGGCAACTTCAAATTAGTAGCATCTTTTTTTAAAGGATACAAAGTATCTACAGTTTACCTCCTAATTTGTGATAAAATACTCGAATCTTTCTATAAGATTGGGTATAGGGAAGGATACTTGCTATCATCTGAACTATTCTACATGAATTAGATATTCCAGTCACCACAATATGATAACAACAGGAACTAATTGAAATAGATCAAAAAGGATGAAAAATTCTTCTTTGCAGATGGTTTGACAGCTTTTGTAGAAAGTATTAAGAATAAGATTATACCAAAATACACTTTCCTAAAAATAATGAATGAACTTAAACAGGTCCCAAGTTGCAATAGACTTTTAAAAAGTTTGCATGCTGCCTCTAAACAGAAAAACACAATACCAGATGCAGCTTCTCAAGAAAGCAATGCATAGGCATGTATCTACTAAGACTCATGGAACATGAATTAAAAAAAGCAAAATGCTAAAATCAGAAAATATCCCAATGAAAAGGGAGATTTCTTGTGCTCACACTCTCACTCAGTCCAGTAAATGTATCTGTTATATCTAAGCTATTTTACACATTCAACAAAATTTTGATAAAAATCCCATCCCAACAATTGGTTACCTATAAATAAAAATATTATAAATGATAAATTTGTAATATTTCTATAAAAACTATGGATGGATTTAGAAAAGAAGAGACAACTTCAATGAGCCAAGGAAGACCCTCCCTTCCTTCAGCAACTTTTCTTGGCCTTTGTCACATCAAAAAGGAAGTACTTTTTGTAGTTTTCTGGAAAGTTTAATAAAATGGGGCTGTATGTATATATGTAGGGAGTAGAGTGTTCACTTAAGTCTAAAGTGTGCAAAGGACTGTCTCTGGGCCCCAGTATAAGAAATTACTGATTAAAAATAATGAATGACATAAGCTATTCATTTATGTGGTTTTAACATGCACCATAATGGCAGTAATGTGAGACATAGGATGTTCATCTGTTATTCCAGCACAGAATAAGGTAGGGACTCTTAGTGTGCTGCCAATCTATACAACATATTGAGAACTTGTCCCAAGTAGGGACACAATAGTATGTCTCTAAAATAATTACCCCCCCCCCTATTGAGTAAGCAGTAGACATAAGGAGAAACGAAGCATAAAAAAAAATTAAATAAAGTCCAAAGGAAGCATAGGCAACTGATTTTTGACAAAGCTGTCAAAGCAATACTGTAGGAATCAAAACATCTTGCTGACAAATTATACTGAAGGAGTATTAGACCAATAACTAAAAATGTTAATCAGTACCTAAACTCACATTTATCAAAATTTTGTACCTAATAAACCAAAAATGTAAACATGACACACAAAAACAATGATACATTTTGAAAATATTGAAGGCAATTCTTGAGTCTGTGACATAGGTAAAGAGTTTGTAAACCTAAGAGTTATAAGACAATACAAAATGTTATGAAAATTCATTTAATTTTTATCTTAGGATTTATTTTTCATTATTAAAGTCTCTGGACAGAGAAAGAATAAAATGGTAACATACAGACTGGAAGGAAACATTTACAAATCTTAAATTGGAACCATACTTTAGAGATTTGAAAGAAGCAACATTCCCCATTGGGGGTATAAGATGGATTAAAGTGACTAATTAAAAAGTCTTGAAAACTTGAAGGGACATTTCACTGAAGAGAATTGGCAAAAAAAAAAAAAAAAAAAAGCATGTTGTGAAATGTCCTTCCTTTGGCAGTATTGTTAGGGGATGCACACCAAGACCAGACTGAGGTATTATGACACATAGAATAATTAAAAATAAAGCAGTAAGGACATCCAGGAGTGGTAAAAATGCAAAGATGAGAAGCAGTACCTCAGGGTACATCAACAGCAGAAAGGCTGTATGTGTGATATTTACAATGATAACTACTTCTGTATCTTGATTGTCTGTTTCCGAATTTTATTGTCTTTATAAGACATGTGATAAAACAGCAAAACATTGCAATCATAATTTATCTTAGCACCTGGCTTGTTTCACTGTTATACTGTAGTTATGTAAGATGCACGACACAGTGGAGTAAACAATTTATAATCTATTACATATCCCAATAAACATAAATAGAGGGACTTGAATGTCTTTTTTGTTGTTGTTGTTGTTGTTGTTTTTAGTTTTTCGAGACAGGGTTTCTCTGTGGCTTTGGAGCCTGTCCTGGAACTAGCTCTGTAGACCAGGCTGGTCTCGAACTTACATAGATCCACCTGCCTCTGCCTCCCGAGTGCTGGGATTAAAGGCGTGCGCCACCACCGCCCGGCTTGAATGTCTTTATCATAAGAAAAAAAATACAAATTTTAGACAGAAGACAGCTCATCTTTCTCAATTGATTACTACTTGATTAAATTTGAATAAGGATTTCACATTGTACCTCATCGATATATATATAAACACTATGCCACTTAAAGCATGAAGCACAAAATAAATTATGTGACAAAATATCTTATGCCATTAGGTGTCATAGTCATTATTCTACTGGTGCAAAGAGACACCATGACCAAAGTAACTCTTATTTAACAAAGCATTTAATTGGGGTCTTGGTTACAGTTTCAGAGGTTAGTCCTTTATCATCAAGGCAGAGAATGTGGCAGCACTCATGGGCCTGGAGCCTTACATCCTGATCTACAGGCAGAGAAAGACACTAGGCTTACTCAGCGTTTAAATGTATGAGCCAAAGGGGTACATTTACATTCAGATCACAACATTTGGCAACCTTAAAAATCATTTTGAAAATCATTGTGTCAGTAAACAGCCCTGGAAAGGTAGCTCAGTAGTAAAATTCTTTGTTATCTCATTTAAAATTGCATTCAAAAATGTAGAAGCACAGTAAACAAATGAAAACAAACAGATAATAAATAAATGCCTCATCACATGTACAAAATGTACAGGAAAGAAGAGAATATGGAAGGAATATAAGGGCTGGAAGATGAGAACGAGAGCTCTGAAATTCTATCTTCAGGTAGAACAAGATTGCAACATTTATGAATTCACAGCAGATGAGATCACCTATACAAGACTTGAACAAGATCAAGTCAGTTGAATTCCTAGCATGGGTAAAGGAAGGGTTGCTAAGATCCCACCCCTATTTGAGGATCTATTGGCAGTTGATAGATCCTGGGAAGGAGAGAGTTACTTTTCGAGACTGTGACCAAGAGACTATTGCTCATCTACCGGTTCATGGCTCTACACTAATGTATATGCATCAGCACTAATAAAACTCAGTTGTATATTAAGCATAAAGAGTTTCAAATGACATGAAGGTGAAGGGAAATATGTTTGAGGTGGGAGGAATTGGGATGAGGGTGTTAGGAGCAAACATGATCAAAATATATTACAACAGATGAAATTTTAAAATAAATTAAAATTTTATTTGAAACAGAAGAAGAAGAAACTAGGAACTACAGAGAAGGCTCAACAACTAAGGGCACTGCCTGTTCTTGAAGAGGACCTGAATTAATTCCAGAAATTATATGGTGGTTCACAATTTTTTATAACTCCAGTCTATGGGGTTGATGACTTTTTCTGGATTGCAAGGACATTGCATGAGATTGGTAAACAGACATGCAGACAAAAACACTAATAAACATAAAATAAAATTAAAATGAAAGAATACTAAAAATATAAATAAAAAATGTAACCTACAAGGGAAAGAGGGTGAATAGTATAACTGTGCTTGGACAGATCTTACTGCCCATATATATTAATAGTTTAAGGGATAAAGCAATAAGTGGATTTCAAAATTATTAAACACATTTGTGAAACTGAATAGATAATCTACTAATATTTTGAGTTATTATTTTTATTGAGCTAAGAGAAACCTTTTAAAACCTAGAAAGAAAAAAATTAATAGTTGCATGACAATAATATTCTCTATTCAAAGACTTTTTGGAGATTTGTATTAGGATGAGAGTGTCTTAGTCTTATTATTGCTGTGTGTGTGTGTGTGTGTGTGTGTGTGTGTGTGTGTTGTGCACATGAGTGTAGGTGCCAGCACAGACCAGTGGCAGCAGATTCCCTAGGACTAGAGTTTCAGGTGATTCTGAGTCACTCAACATGGGTACTGGGGCCTAACTTGTACCTCTGTAGGAACATCAAAGGCTCTTAATGGCCGACTCATCACTCAGGCCTCAGTTCAACAATTTTTAAGGGCTACCTGTGATTTCACAGTGTGTGTCACGAAAATGAAGAACATTAGAAACGAGGATATATTTACTTCTGTGGACAATCTGAGAAGGACACAGACAAATAGACAAATAGGTAGTATACAGTGAAATGCTCCTACAATGGAAGTGTCAGAAGTACAGAGGCAAATAAGAAGGGAATCAGATTCACCTTAAAAGGAAAGAATGTCCTGACAATAGTCAGAAGGGCATGTACCAATGCTGAGCACTTTTTACAAAAATGTGATCTTAGCACCATGCGGGATGAGTAATTTGGGGATGACCTGGTTAGACTATCTGGTCTGGGGTTTGCTGGTCAGATTGATGAGCCAAGTCAGCAAGCTTGGGGTTGGTGTGGGACATGAATTAAAATGTAAAGGTGGAGAAAGATGAGAAAGACAGGCTCATAAGAACATAAGCCTGCAATACTTGTTTACATATAATCTCTCTCTCTCTCTCTCTCTCTCTCTCTCTCTCTCTCTCTCTCTCTCACACACACACACACACACACACACACACACACACACGGCAGCATCCTTTCACAAATGACAGAAAGGATGGTACTTGACAGACAGCCTCAGTGAAGATCCAGGGGGAGAGATAAATAGACTACAATAATATGAAACTGGATTCCAAATAGACGAGACTGACTCTTAAAGACTGAGGTGAAATATTTTTCCTGATGTTTATAAAGTTAGCTTAGTTTTTCAAATTTTATCTATATAATACCTACAAATTTGATAAACAAAGTGTTCTAATAAAGCAACCGATTTCAAGAGACTTGCAGCCAAATTCAGTCATGAATATTCAACTGACAATTAAGAGTGAGAAGCGCAACACTGAAGGAAAGGAAAAGCCTTCTCCCTGGGGAATAGTAATAGAGATATTTCCAAGAGCTGGGAGGCCTAAGCTGTGAGTTAAAAGCTTCCTTACCCAAAAGCAGATGATAATCCTCTTTGAGAATATAGAGAATATCTGCTGCATTTGTTCTTTAATTTTATCATTAGTATGATGATGATGATGATGATGATGATGATGGTGATGATGATGTATGTGTTTGTGTTTGTGAACATGCACACACATGCATAAACAGCATTACCCATATGTGTCAGTCAGAGGACAACACTCATGAGTCAGATATATCCTTCTACTTCAAGTTCTGGCAACAAAACTCTGATACTCAGCAGTTTTTACTCACTCAACCATCTTTCTGACTCTCCTCTACAGTCTTTAAGTAAGATATATCTCCTTAATGTACCCAATATTGGGTGTTACAAAGAGGCTTTCCAGGATATGCATCATGCAGGTAAAGCATAAACTCAGCTGATATTTCATAAAAGAGGCCAATGCGATTGGAATATGTATATACAGTGACAAATGTAATGACATATATATCTTTGTAAACATTAGACTTGAAAGAGGCAGTAAGATTTCTAGGCCGGATTGAACCACATGGAGAAACTCTGTTTCAGAAAAGCAAAATGCAACAAAGAGTACAAAATATTTCCAGAACAAAGTGTGTAGAGAAGTCCTCTCAAAGCTTCCCCACTAGATTTTAGTGCTTCACCTATCACCAAACAAAGTGGTAGCTATGGGAGTGGGTTTGTGTATACAGTCAGTGAAATTAATACTATCAGTGTCAGCCTAGATTTATAACACAGCAATACAAAATTAAATGCACAGACCTAACCACTCCTTGACATAATTGACCAATATGTCTTTATAATAGCCCTTAACTACCACTATGGCATGAAAGAGATTCTAATCTGCCACGACTTAGTTCTTGATCTAATTAAAAAGACTAAATACAAACTAACTTGCAACAAACAGAAGCTAATTCAAGTACATCTGAAGGCACACATGAAGCAAACACATGTCAAAACATAGCATTTTTATGGGTAAAGGATATTTATTTGGACTGGGTTGCTAGAGCTGTAATTATCCAAATTAGAAAGTAAGGGGACACTTTACTTATAAGAATAAAGCCTCACCAAGGCTGATCAAAACGTACTGTGGAAATGTACACAAATGATTGACTTTGAGAGTGGAAAATGACTTAGATTCTTGATTTCAAAAAATCAGGGTATGCCTAGTAGTTCTTCTCATGTTATTGTTAAAGGACAAAATAGTAGCCTATCATAAACACATTATTTTAAAAACATTAGGCAGAAGTTGAAGGTATCATAAAGGAAGCGTGAGTATTACATTTATACATAGAAAATTGAGCTTTGTATTCATGTTCACAGTGCTCTAAAAGGAGCTATGGTGATTGTAAACACGGAACTGGCAAGACAGCTAAGCAGGAAAGACTTGAATTCAATATCTGATACCCACATGGCATG
>NW_004949098.1:3438611-3483555 GCF_000317375.1 Microtus ochrogaster
TGGAAGGAGATACCCGGTTCCCTCATGTTGAATTCAATATCTGATACCCACATGGCATGCTGGAAAGAGATAACCGGTTCCCTCACCTTGTCCTCCAAGCTCCACAAGCTCGGCGTGGCACATGTACACACTTGCATAAATAAATGTAGTAGACATGTGAAGTGTACAATGACTATAGAATTTAGATTAGCATTCTTAAATGGTTTTATGAATATTAATAGTAAAAAAAGTATAGCTGAAAGAAAGCCAAAGTTTTGTAAAGAATGAGAAAAAAAGAATGGGCAGAGGATTATTGCTCATTAAATATTCCATTTTCATAGATTTGTCTGTCCTCAGGCAGAACAAGGTTAAGGGGACAACGTGGAGTAAGGACTGTAAGAATCACTATATGTCCATTCGACATAGGCAGAGAAAAGCGTACATTTTAGTAGGGATTTTCTCTAAACTGAAATATTGACTATTAGATGGAGGCTACTTAATTCTCAGGAAGTAAGTAGAACTTACTATCTTGAGGAAGTAAGTACAATATATAAGGTTCAGGATCTCCTGAAAGTTACAGAAGTCATAAGCTCCTTAACTGAAACTATACACCTTACTGGGTATATTATATATACTCTCTTCCCAGCCAATCTGTCTACAATACAAACCAGGAAATATAAGTACATAGCTTCTGTGAGTTATTACTCACCATGGGATAAATGTTTAAGTGATATTTCTGTTAACCTCTCACCCAGAAGTAATTTTAGAGACTTTACTGGTTCACCAAAGTAGTTTTGAATGGGATTGTTTGTTTGTATACCTTTGGTGCCATATTTGGCATGAATTGATGTTTGTTGCCATATCCCCAGAAAAAGTCCCAGCTCCTGCACATTGTGTCTATCCTTGTTTCCGAATGTGGTGACATGTGACACTTCCATTGATCATGGTCCCTGAGTAAGAAGACCTCTACGTGTCTCAACTGAAAAGAGAGCACAAAGATTAAACACAGTTGTGTTTCTCAGAATCCCTGTATAGATTTCCCTTCTACATCACTAAACCTAGTCTTCTCTATCTAGTATACACATATCTGAGAATAGGGGTCGTAGGATCCAACAGTGGATCAAATGGGTACTAGTAGCATATAGCTATAGTTCATGGGGTTAAAGGGCTTCCTAACATGATCTATGACTTTGATAAAATAATAAAACTAGGCAACAACATCAAAAAAGAAAGTAGAATAAACTTTTCATTGTTCAGAACCACCAGGTTTTCTGAGAAATCACTACAAATGTCTATTCCCATACATACTTTCATTGTTTCCACACTCTTACGGTTAACGTCTCACGTTACTGTTCCACATTCATTGTGATTGACTAAGCATTTTCATATAAGATGCTTAAAGTCTTTCATTTAGATACATCTCTTCAGTTGCAGCTTATTGCTAATTTTTTTCTGTTCCTAATTTTGGTACACAACAACAGAAATGTATTCTCTTTTCATTTTAGAGGCTGGAAATTCAAGATTAGATGAGGTATTTTGTTTGTTTGTTTGTTTGTTTTATTTTTTCCTAAGACTCTCTGCTTGAATTTCTACTGGTAGACTTCTCTCATGGCTGTTCTGGAGAATTTATTCTCTTCTGGGTTCTTGTTCTATGATCACTAAAAACGAGGTGCATTGACAATGAAGAGAAAGATGGGGGGACAAATTGAGAAAAATGAAGGAGAAAGCTTGTGGCATCCAGGAGTACACCAGAAAGTCGGTTGTGAATGAAGAGGGTGTGACTACGTTTGTATCACCATACGGGGTCTCTGACTAGTTAATGAAGGTATGAAAAGTAGGTGAAATATAATAACCAATCAGTGAAGAACCTAACTAACTGGAAAAAGTTTTCTATTGGGCAGCTCATCACTTTCCCGTCTCCCTTGTTACCGGAGTAAAAAGTGGGGCAGAATTATAAATACTCTGTAGTTTTTATGCTCATTTCTAGCCACCAGATCTTGCTCCACAATAGGGGCCTTTCTGCCTCTCTTAGCTTTCCGTGTGTGTGTGTGTGTGTGTGTGTGTGTGTGTGTGTTTGTGTAGAAGACAGAGATAGACAGACAAATAGACAGACAAGACAAAAACACAGAGACAGAGAGCAGGTATCCTTTGATTTCTTTCTATGACACTAATCCTTTTAGATTTCTCACTAGACAGTTATCCTGTCAGATCAGGACCCCACCTTCATAACTCCATTTATCCTTAACAATATTTGTCCTTGCTTGTTATACTTATAAATAAAACTACACTGAAAGTTAGGATTCTGCCATACAACGTTGGGGAGAGATAGACATTTCACTCATGACAGAGTTTTAAAAGAATCAAAGACAATTGAAAGAATCCATAAAATATGAAATGTGAATTTTCCCTCTACTACTATAAATTAAAGAACAACAAATTACCAAATTGGTTTTTGTTATTATTGAGTCTATCCTTGGTATAGCTATAATATTTATCTGTCAAATTTGCAAGAGGTAGTATAGCATAATTAGATATAAATCTATTCAAACAAACCCTTAAAGAGTCCCCCCTCCATATAAACACCAAGAACAATTAGAAGGAAATGGTCATCTCAATTCTGCTTTGCTAATGAGAACTGCCACTATGAAATGACTGTATTCTTTTAATTAAAAATCCCTTCATGAATTTACTCACACTGCTTTTCGTTTCTCTGGACTCTTAAGAATAAATATACTTTGCTTTAGTGGAGTGTCATTTTTAGAAGTGTAATTTTTATTTGTTTTCTAAGATGGTGAAACAATGGTGTCTGGGAAATTATAAAAGACATTCACCATGGACTGTTATAGTAGATGACTCTTGGCTGGGTACAGTCCAAAAGTAAGAAGAAGGTTGTTTCAATATGGTATGCTAAAACATGACAAAGACTTCACTGATGCAAAGGAGAAATGAAATGACTGTAGAAAGATATTTTCCTCCACTTCTTATTTGTTTAGCATATTTATGAATATATATTATGCATTAGTATTAGAGGTAATATATTCAAATTTTATAAACTGAGCCATGATACCCTGGTATAGTCAAATGTCCAAGGAAACATGCTACCTAATTTTCATTTGGTTTAATACACTCAAAACCTGGAGAAAGGGGAAGAATAAGAATACAAAATTTTCTACTGTGTAGTAAAGTTGGAATCACAAACTGATTTGGGAGTGGCATTTAGTATACAGTATAGTAGAACAGCTATTGAATTCCTTTAGCGGAAAAAAGTGTAAGGAGATTGTTTTTTAATGTTATACTTCGAAGTAAATTTTAGGAGGATCTAATATCAAATGAAAAAAAGTGGAAATATAACCTAATAAGCTAAATATGCAATTTGACATTTTTAGGATACATGTAAGAAAACTCTGACCTTATTCAGATATAGTCTGCCATGAGATATTGTTATAAAAATGGAGCACCGGACATAATTCTCAAGGTCCAAATCAGGAGCAGAAGGAGAGAGAGCACGAGCAAGGAACTAAGGACCGCAAGGGGTGAACCCACATACTGAGACAATGGGGATGTTCTATTGGGAACTCGCCAAGGCCAGCTGGCCTGGGTCTGAAAAAGCCTGGGATAAAACTGGACTCTCTGAACATAGCGGACAATGAGGACTACTGAGAACTCAAGAACAATGGCAATGGGTTTCTGATCCTACTGCACACACTGGCTTTGTGGCAGCCTAGGCAGTTTGGATGCTCAACTTGCTAGACCTGGATGGAGGTGGGGGTTCCTTGGACTTCCCACAGGACAGGGAACCCTGATTGCTTTTCGGGCTGAGAAGGGAGGGGGACTTGATTGGGGGAGGGGGAGGGAAATGGGAGGCAGTGGCGAGGAAGAGACGGAAATCTTTAATAAATAAATAAATTAAGAAAATATATTAGACATAGCTATGCCCAACTGTGCGTTGGTTGACTGTGGCTCCCTTTATGCTTCTGCATGGAGTTGAGAAGTTGCAAAACAGATCATGTGGTCTGCAAGTCCCAGAGGATTTATATTTATAATAGAATGTCTCCTAGTAGCCATTCTGTAAGGAAAACCCTTTGAAACAGTGATTCTCAACCCGTGAATCACAATATCCTTGGGAGTCGAATTACCCTTTCACAGCGTCAGCTAAGACCATTAGAAAACACAGATATTTACATTCAATTAACAACAGTAGCAAAATTAGTTATGAAGTAATAATGAAAATAATTTTATTTTGGGTTCATGACAACATGAGAAACAGTATTAACAAGGTTGTATAAACAGTATTAGAAAGGTTGAGAACCCCTGTTTTATAATGTTGCAGGAAAATAAGATACACATCAGAATACTCAGATTTTCAGATGTTTAAGTATGGGAAGTTACTCCAGCCACTTATCAAGATTGAGAGGCAAAGATCAAATGAGTTTATCATACAATGAGTAAAATCAGATAGGTTTATATTTTATCTCTAAAATAATAATAGTAATAAATAATAAATAAAAATAGGAATAAGAAGAATACGTGTTTGTAGGATGCTCAGCACAAATTAGACATTTATATCATACCCAACCCAAGGGTCAGATATTATTTAGGAAAAAAGAGGCAAAAATTTATACAAGGGCTTCTCAAGATTAAACCAATAGACAACCTATCATTGCCTACAAAGGGGGTTATGGTGTTTTGAATGAAAATAGCCTCCAAATGCTCACATATTTGAATACTTTGTCCCTAGTTGGTCAGGCTGTTTCAGTGAGTATAAGTTGTTGCCTTCATTGTGGAGCTATGTCATTGTGGGTGGACTTTGAGAATTCAAAAGCCCATGCAAGCCCAGTCTCTCCCTTTCTCTGCTTTCAACATACAGGTTTGGATTTTTGCTTTCAGCTACTGCTCCGGTACCATGCCTGCTGGACTCTGGCCATGTTCTCCATCATTATGGTTATGGACTCACACTGTGAAACTGTAAACAAGCCCTTCATTAAATTATTTCTTTTATAACTTGCCTTGGACATAGTGTTTTTTCACATCAATAGGAAAGTACCTAAGACAGAGTACTTAACCCCCTAGCTCTAACTAAGGAGTTAGGAATGGTTGATGGCATCTTGGGGATGGAGAATGAGGTATTTTAAATTGTGTAGCCCCTGGTAGGTTGAACCTGTCAAGTGGATGACTCTACAGTCAGAAGTATATGGGCAATACAAATTGTAACCCATTTGTTCTTTAAAACAACAATAGCAAGAAGACATGAAATTAAGGTGTCATGGGAGGAGAGTGTCCCTGGGAGGAGTTAGTGATAGAAACAGTAGGTGATGGTGATCAAAACACGTTGGGTAAAGCTGTCCAAGAGTTAACAAAACTATTTTGTTGACATGAGAGAACTGAAGCTGCTCAGTCACTGTGAACTAAGAAGAAAAAAATAGGAGGAAGAAACAGTAGAGAAGGAAATATTAAAGGCAAACTATTTAGACTAATTTGCTGTGGAGAATGGGCTTAAAAGAAAACGATGAACATGAAAATCTGCAGCAGGATACTGAGGAGAAGAGTCTGCTCTTCCACTGAAGACCCAAGAGCACCTCAGCTACAATAATGGAGATTCAGAGATAAGCACACATGACTCAAGTTCTTCTGACTGCAGGCAGCAAGTGTACTGAAATATGCATATCCTGAGCAGAAGATGTAAGGCACAGTAGAATATCAGAGTTGGGGGGTTATAAAATGGGAAAATGAAGCTAAGTTTTTATACTCATTTGGAGAACTTTCCCTCTCTCTCCAACCTGCTGCCTAGAATCAAATCAGAGACAAAAGTTTCACAAATCTACAACACAATTCAGAGGAAACAAGCAGATGGGCAAATCCTTGAATGCTGATACTTAGTTATAGGTATTCCCAGCTCTCCGCACACAGAACAAAATCAAGGTAATGGTATAAACCTCATTTTAAACATTTCAACCATCTCTCCAGCATTTTAAGTATGCTTAGGAGAACCCCCATGAAAGAAGAAAACTTGACATGTAAAAACGAAGGACTATTTAAAAGTGATGTCTACTTAAATTCTCCCAAGTAGAATACTTTAAAAATTAAATTTGAAGGCTGGAGAGAAGACTCCAGTGGTTATTACCACTTAATATTCTCTTCTACAGGACCAGGGTTGAGTTCTAACACTTACACAAAGGCTCACAATTGTCTGTAACTTCAGTTCCCGGAATTTGATAATCTCTTTGGCCTTACTGTGCACCAGGCACTCATGAGGACCCAAACCTATAAAAAGGCAAATCACCCACACAATAAAATAATAAAGTTATATAAAATTAAACCTAAAAATCTAACATAAGGCTAATTTAAATAGAATCTCTGTCTGAATACATTTCTACTGCTATAACAAAACACCAGAGATTGGGTAGTATAAAGTATAAAAACCTATTTCTCATAGTTCTTGAGATAATCTGGTGCTATGGTTTGAGTCTAAAGTGCTCCACAAAGACCAATGTGTTAAAAAGCATTGTCCATAGTCCACGATGTTGTTGGAATATGATTGAACTACTGAGATGTTGAGCCCACTGAAGAACAAAGATCACAGTGGATGTGCATCATGGAGAAGATATGAAGACTTTCTTTCCCTTTGCTTCCCGACCACTCTGAGATGGTCAAGTCTCATCTACTAGTCATGCCCACCATAGCAGACTGCACCACACCAGGCCCAAACAAGAGGGCCAAGTGACAATGGATAGAAATCATAATCAAACTAAACATTTGTTCATTCTGGGTTATTGGTTCAGGCATTTTGTTAAAACAAGATGGGAAGTTCAAGGGCCAACTTCATTCTGCTTAATGCTTCCTAAGGTTCTAAATTCTGCTTTCTGAATTGCACCTTGAACTCTATATCTTCATGTACGGAGGAGTGCTTGCTCATAAAAGAAGGTCAGTTTATACCTAATGGAGGATTATGCATTTTATAAAGAAACCAACAGATAGCTGAGCATAGAGTCCTGGAAGCCTAGATATCTCTCACTAAACCTGCTGCCCAATGTTGCTGTGTTATAAATTGAATTTTATTATAAGTTTTACAGAGGAGAAAGATACATCCAAACCACAGGGCCATCATTATCTAGTTTAGACTTGTTTTCTTTAGTTTATTAATCATGTCCCTTTTCATTTAAAAATATCCTGCTTTAGACTACAAATTATAAAATTACACTATTAAAATATAAGGATTTCCAAGAAAGTTAAAATAATATTAAATTAGAAAGTTTATATGACTTAGTCAATATTCTAGCACTGAGTTTAGAAAATCAAGAAATCTCAGAAACAAGGGTTAAATGCATACACCTCTACATTCAACCCATCAAGTGTACTTAAGCAGAAATAACTGAATGACCAACTTGCCAAAGTCCTCAAGAGGTCCTCCATGATGTCCTTCAGAAATGGAAATAGACTTACAAGGTGCTAAGTATTTTGTCATGTCCTATATTTCTGTCTCAAGATCACACGTTGTCTTCTGACCTCCACACAGGTGCCCCATTAGCACACTAAATAAGTAAATATGTGTAAAAATTAATCTAAATTAAAAGTGTGTGTGTGTAACAAGCATAACTATGCAGACTTCTTTTAAATACAAGTACCTTTGGGATATCTATTCCTTTGTCTTCTTTTTCTTAATTTCTTCTTTTTGTTTTTCTTTCTTTCCTTTTTTTTCTTACACAGGTCACTCATTCATTTGATGATTGCTTTGAATGTGCTTTATGTAAAAACCAATCAGGTTTAAGAAAGATAAAAGAGACATAATGGTGAGACTTCTCATCCTTAGAACCTTGTTCTATTGGAAAGACCTAGAGTCTGAACTCTAAGCTCCTCGGTCCTTATA
This sequence comes from Microtus ochrogaster, assembly GCF_000317375.1. Lineage (NCBI taxonomy): Eukaryota > Metazoa > Chordata > Mammalia > Rodentia > Cricetidae > Microtus > Microtus ochrogaster. The sequence continues at coordinate 3,446,455 of NW_004949098.1, forward strand.
GCTTGCATTTTTTTTTTTTTTTGTGTCTGGTTACTAAGCAACTTGGTGCCTCATGGAGGACAATGCTATCAGCTCAAAACTGACTTAGCTGTGCTTTGCCTCCTGTAGTTGCTGACAGACACAGAAGTCGAGGTCATCTGGCCATGGAAACGTGCTGAAGTGGAAACATGATTACTTATGATCTAAGCGGTGGAAAGTATCTGGATTCACAGATAATGCTGTGTTTGAGCCTCTTCCTTTTTCTGCAGAGGATTGGGCAAAAGGGAAGAGCTCTGTCTCAATAAGTTATGTATTTGGGTCACTGGTTTTTAAGAAAGAGAGGGACAGCTTAGAAAAGTGACCTAGAAAATCGAAAAGTTGGGGCTTAATTGTAAGGATAACATTGAAAAGGTTCTCAGTCCAGTTTTGGATAGGAGGGTTGTGAATCACCTGCCTCTGCCCTTTGACCCTCTGAAGAAGAAAACTTACACTGGGGCCCCTCCATAAAAACTGGTGTGAAGATAGGAGTGCTTTTGTTCAGCTCTCTTCAAAACGTTTTCCTCTGTTTAAGAGATAATTTTTAATATACTATCAGGATAAACTTAGGATGAACAGCACACAGAATGAAAGTGTATGGGGACATTTCCTGGACCATATGCCCCTCCTTTATGAGACCCCATTCAGAACTCATTAAAGTCCCTGTTAAAATTCTTCCTCAACATTTGGTCATGGCCATATGTGTTGCTATTCCCAACACTCCCTCTCTTATCTCATCTTACTAGCTGCCTATTATAGACCATGCAATAACCTCCTAAAACATTCCCTGACTTCTGCTGTTCCTTGTCTTATTAATTTTCTGGGCTGTCACTCACACTGAAATTGTTCCAACATCAGTCACACTGTCCATTTCACATCTGTCTGTTTTCAGGAACCACTGATTTTTTGCTTATGTTCAAATCTCCCCTATTACGACTAAATGTGTTCCATGATCTAGTATGTGATTATTCATTCTTGTTCCTCAATGAGGCACACCTCTGTCCACCATACCCCAGTTATGCATAGCTACTTCACAGACACCAGTAGTTTAACTATGAAGCGTTATTTGAAGTTTCCTATGTCATGTTAACATTTTCTTCTAAATATTATTTATTCATTTTTATTTATGTGTATGTTTATGTGCATCACATGTATACGGGGTGCTCAGGGAAGCTAGACAGCTTTAAATACCTTGGAAATGAAGTTACTGGCAGTTGCAGTAACTTGATATGGGTGATAGAAACCAACCTCATGTGTTTAACTCTCAACAGCTGAGCCATCTTTCCTACTCCGCATTTTGTATGTTCAAGACATTAAGTGAGTTTTTTAATTTCATAGAAATCTGGTTCTTTTACTATGAATTCTTTTTGGCAAATACTTAGGCCTCCTTCGAGATGGGTTCCCGCCAAACTCTCTCATGGCACTCTTCTCACTGATCCCAACCTTCTCCTGAAACAGCATAGTCATTACTTACTTGGAAACACTCATTTCCCCTTGCATTTATCAACACAGTACATATTATATAGACTCAGAAGAGAATTTCATTATTTTTGTTGGGAAATTCTCACCACACTTGACTTTGCTAAACTGTTTGTTAGTTGATGACTCTGTCATATTGGCACTTTAATGAGGATCTTGTAGGGAAGAGACGGACTTATTAAGCTGCAAAGAATGGATCTACAAGAGGAATTTCAAGCTTTCTTTTTTTTAAAATTGATTTTTATTGAGCTCTACATTTTTCTCTGCTCCCCTCCCTGCCCCTCCCCTCCCCCAGTTAATCCTCCCCCAAGGTCCCCATGCTCCTAATTTACTCAAGAGATCTTGTCTTTCTCTACTTCCCATGTAGATCAGATCTATGTAAGTTTCTCTTAGTATCCTCATTGTTATCTAAGTTCTCTGGAATTGTGGTTTCTAGGCTGGTTTTCTTTGCTTTATGTTTAAAAAACAACTATGAGTGAGTCATGTGATAATTGTCTTTCTGTGTCTGAGTTGGGAAAAGAGCTTCATTAACCCTACACTAGACAGAGGTCTGATCTCCAAAATATACAAAGAACTCAAGGGACTGGTCACCAAAAGAACACATAATCCAATTAAAAACAAAAAAAAAAAACAAAAAAAAAACAAAAAACTGGAGTACAGTCTTAAACAGAGAACTCTTAACAGAGGAATCTAAAATGGCTGAAAGACACTTAAGGAAATGTTCAATATCCTTAGTCATCAGAGTAACGCAAATCAAAACAAGTCTGAGATTCCATCTTATACCTGTAAGAATGGCCAAGATCAAAAACACTGATGACAACTTGTGCTGGAGAGGATGTGGGGCAAAGGAAACACTCCTGCATTGCTTGTGTGAATGCCAACTGGTATAGACCCTTTAGATGTCAGTGTGGCTATTTCTCAGAAAATTAGGAAACATCCTTCTCCAAGACCCAGTAATACCAAAAGTGGTGTATATATCCAAAGAATGCTCAATTGTGCCACAAGGACATGTGCTCAACTATGTTCATAGTTTTGTTTGTCATAGCTAGTACCTGGGAAAAACCTAAATGCCCTGCAACCAAAGAATGGATAAGGAAAATGTGGTTATTTACACAATGGAGTACTACACAGTAGGAAAAAATAACGACATCTTGAATTTTTCAGGAAAATGGATGGAGCTAGAAAACATTATTTTGAGTGAATTTCAAGCTTTCTAATTCTCAGAATCAAGACTATCTGGAAAAATGTAAGAGAAGGAGAAAGAGGGAAAGAGAAGAGGGATGAGCAACAAATCACCATGCATGAGGAAGCTAGACAATTTCATAATGCAAGGTAATTAAAATTTAACAAGCATGTTGGTCACCTTTTCTAATCCCCTGACCAGCCCTGTGGAGTCAGCTTGCAAATATTAAGGCTCTTTTTCTTGCAAGATACCAAGTTATTCAGAATTCCCACATGCTGTATTTTTATATATGATTTTGAGACTAGAAATTTTTTAAGCAGTACATTTTAGAATGCACAAGACTTTCTGTAGTAGATTTGTTCAGTACATTCCATCTGAATATTTTCATTCTGTGAGGTACAACAACGTCTAATGGAGACCACTTTTAATCAAATTGTTTTTTTCCTGTTAATTTTCATGTCTATTCAGAACATCCATTAAAGTCAATATCCTTAATTTAATGGAAGATTTCCTTTTGAAGTAGCTACATTTTTCTGTTTAAATTAACACTAAGAATGTGAATGGATGTGTTAAATAGATAATGCTATTAATGGGGAAACTGCATAAATTAAACACACGTCCAAACACTTTCGAGGCATCTATTTTATTTTCAACAGTTTGATTCTCTCATGCAGTGAACTGACAGACCTCTGGCATAGATTATCTATTGCTCTAATTTTATAATCACCTTAGCAAACATTTGAGTCACCAAAATTCTCTCTTTATTTTTATATGGACTTACTATAAGAAAACACATAAGTTGATATTCAAATTTTTGTGGATGACATCTTTCAAATATAGCTTATATGTCTTTAGGTCTGTGTGTTCACCTAGCTTTTTATTTATTTACTTATTTATCTTTTGTTTCATCTTCTAGTGTCTTACTGCCAAAGTTAAAACCAACACTAGTTTAGTCTTATCAAACTTCACTGTCTTCTGGTCTCCCACGGATCATTATTCTCCTTGCTACGGTGATTGCAGAACCCTCTCTTTTGCAAACTCTGAATACACTTTAATGAGAATTGTTATTTAGGAATCCTACACAATGACACCTAGAAGTTCTGAAGCTTGAGAGAGTCAGATAAAAAATCTCTAACACGTAAAAAGAGTGTGGGTTTGCAGTACGTTCTCAAACTTAGTGCTTGTCTTAAGTGAAATGGTTCTCAACCTGTAAGTCAGGACCCCTTTGGGGGTGATCAAACAACCCTTTCACAAGGGTCATACATCAGGCAGATACATTGAATATCAGATATTCACAGCATGAGTCATAGCAGTAGCAAAACTATAGTTATAAACTAACAACAGAATTATTTTATGGGTGGGGGTAAACATAATGAGGAAACGTATAAAAGGTTGAAGCATTAGCTGGGTTGAGAACCACTGTACTAGATCAAGTTTACTCCAGTGAATGGCCCCATGCGCACATATGGGCTAAAATTCAACTCAGTGGCTTACTAAAAATATAAAGAACATGAAGTTGGGAAGGGATTGGGAAGGTGAGGTAGTGGTCTGGGGAAAGTTAGGTAGAAATTTTTGGGGTGGTTATGATCAAAATACACTGCATGCATAAATGGAATTCTCAAAGAATTAGTAAGAGATTGTATTCATTAAAATTTAATATTTCCTATTGACTAACCCGGCATAGTTTCTTACAACAGAATCCAAGTTCCCTGTTACCTACAGCCCTTCTACCTCTCCCTTTCAATCCTTACCCAGCCTCCTGAGCAGGGTGTTCATGCTTATAGATGTAAGGCACCATGGGAAGCATTATTTCCTATTCAGAAATAAGAGCACCAAAGTATCAAAGCAGAGGAGTTTATGGGCAGTTTTGATACCTCCTTGTCTTACTTTAGACATCTCAAGGCTTTCAGATAAACAAACACAACATGCGAGGTTTTTAGTTTATTGCCACATATTCATCTCTTCCTGAGTCTGCAAACGTTGTGGCAGGTAACACCTGCTGAAATTCTGTAACCTGGACCTTCTTTTCCTTCTAGCAATGCAGGGTACATATTTCTTACTTTCAGTAATCAGAAATTTCTTAGCAGTGATTCACAACATACGTGGAGATTTTAGTCTCTATTATAACTATATTCCAACAGTGTTGGGAGTGATTTCTGATTATTGTGGCTGCATTTGTACTCATTCTATTCTTGTAATATCCAGTTTGTTTTACAAGACTTATAATCATATTTTCTTCATTACCCCCTCCTCCACATCTTTCTCTTTCCCTCTCTCTCATGCACAGACACATACACACACATACTTATGCTTAGAATATTAAAAATTTGGGAAACCAAGCATGATTTTTTTCCTTTTTACGTATTAATACAGAAAATTAATACAATCACAAGACTCACTACCAATGGGTGCCCAGAAGGGAACCATAGGTGTTAACAGAGTTATTTGAATTTTAGCCTGAACTTCCAGTTGTATCTGGACCTGTGATATTGAGAACTCACAAGCTGCAAAAAACCGGAATGTAGGAGAGTGCAAAGATACCATGCTATCTGGTGAAAGTCAGCTCCTTTTACTAATCATATTAATATAAAAAATCTCTAACGTTTTATAGTCAAAAGGACTGCTTTAATTTTATAATCAGGAAAAAATGTAAAACCCTGTGGCTCCTCCACCTAGTCTATTCAAAGACTATAATGGAGGTATTCAATCAGTCACATTAATAAAGTCCATTTAGAAAATCTCAAAATGTGTAATTAAACAAATCTGATTATTGGTGTTATGTAAAATACATGGACCAAATGAGGTTGTATAACTTTGTGGCTATAATACAATAGCTTATTTGCTGATTTTCTAATGCAGTCACAGCATCCATGACAGCTCTTGTGTTTAATTTTAAAATGGAGTTTCAGAGAACCATAGACAAATATACTACAACTCTCAATGGCTTCTCTCTTCTTTACAGAGATGTCCAAACCCAGAGAGACTGTCAGTGTGACGCTGGAGAAGACACAGGAAATCACAGGTCACCATTAAGGTTAGATTCCATCCTCTAAACCACGAAGTTGACACTGTATGTCACCCTAGCTGTGGACCACCAGGACATGAAGGTGGTATAAAATCAGGGTATAAAATAGGGAATCCCCAACTAGGATGGGTGCCACAGACTATTTAAAGACAAAATTCCTTGTTTATTTATTACAATACTGGAGATGAAATTTAGGACCTCAGATATGTTGGATAGGCTTTCTGCCACTTAGCTCTGTCCCCACTGGTTAATTTTAAACTCTCTGGGGAGAGTGGGAAAGAAGAAAGAAGAGTCAAAGCTGAAGAACATGGAGGAGGATCAGGAGGAAGGAGTGGAGAACAAGGAGGTGGAGAAGGAGAAAAGAGAGAAGCAGAGAAAAGAGGGCAGGTTGCTGACTGAGGACAAGACAAAGCTATCCTGACTCTTGTATTGAAGGGCAGGCTGCAAACAAGCTTCTTTCTCAGAGCTTCTACTGTTTCTCATGCCCCGCATTTATTATCCACCTGTGCCTGCCGCTTTGTTTTGTTATTTGCTCCTTCGGGAATTTTGTTGTAACTTTTCTATGCGAGACCATAAAATCCTAAAAGACAACACTGGTCTTTTTAATGTTTCTATCATCCCCTCCCTCCAGGGTATTGATCAATTTCCTACATGGTGCAAAATATTTTGTGTGTATTTCTGTGGAGCTGAATACAGCCTGATACAAACAATAGAAGCCAAGCAAATAAACCTAAATGCATTTTAAAATTATGATTGACTGACAAAACTATTCACCAATCCAGGTTATTGTGCAAAAATAATTCCCACAAATTGAATTAGAAATAGGCAAATTGATTTAAGAGTCAGTGCTAGCTTAGCTTGTACTGTGTATTCCAAGGCAAACAAGAAAGAGCTCACAGACTCTGAAGGTTAAAGTAACAAAAAAATCAGTCACAGAGAGAGATTGTATAGATAAAGGGCTATATAAGGTAAGAGGATTTTCCTGACAGTTTTCTCTGGGAAAGTCTGTTGACATCTTTTTAACCATTGTTGAGAGTTTTCATATGAGTTCACCGCACTGGAGATGGGAATCCCACTTCAAGCAACTGGGTAAGACTGGATTTGCACACACTGGGAGTTAAACAGTAAGCACACAATCTAGGAATTTTCAATTGCCATGAATAACGGGCAGAAGCCAAAACAAGCAGAAAGGAAAAAAATGAAACAAAATAATAGCATATAAAGTTCTGGTTAAATTTAACTATTGTTCTCAGGGTTAAAACTGCCAGCCAACCCCTTACTCCTTCTGGATACATCATCACATTATATTTCCAACTAAGAAATAGGGACTGGTGGCTTAGGTTGTTCAGATCAGGCCATGAATTGAAAAACATTGAAAACTCTGGTGTGACTACTTCAGAGTCTCAAGAAAACATTATACTGTAAAATTATATATTTTAAAACAAGGAAGTTCACAATTAAGAGAGAAAGAAGGTCAGGAGGATAAATGGAAGATAAGTAAGAAAAAAATAAAATTGGGATCTTGTTGGGCAAAGTGTAGATAGAAAAAATATTGTATAATTTTTTAATTATATATGTATATTTATATATTGGGTCTCCAACTCTAGCTGCTAGAGAAAATAATGGAGGAAAAGACTAAAAAGACAAAAGCAGAACAGTGTTGTCAGAAAAATCCTTATTTTCTTGTATTCTGAAAAAATAAAAAAAAATTTTAATAAAGGATCCAGTGAAATTTAACAACAAACAAAAATAGTCTAGGAAATAGACCACATCTTGAGTCCATAGAAAGAGAACAAGGTGGATTACCAAGTTGGGCCCATTATTTTTGTTCTTGAGATGGTCCTGATCAGCACCCAATGTTTATGGTGCTGGACAAGATCAGTTAGCATATCAGTAATGATCAAATGTACTTGTTCTAAAATACGTTTTAAAATTGTGGTATTTAGGGCTTTGAGAGATGGCTCAGATTGAAAGGTGTCTACTGTGTAAGTATAAAGATGTCTGGATCTCCAGCACCTGTATTAAAATTTATGTAGGCTACACCTACATAAATATAGCTCTGGAAAACTGGGGACAGAGATAATTAGATTGCCAAAGTTCTTCACCAGTATTTTGGTGAGCTATAGATTCAGTGAAGAATTCTACCCCAAAAATAGATAGAATAACATGTATTAAGTGGAAGAACAGGTAAATCTTCATGACTTTAAGGCAAGCCTGGTCTCCTGAATAAGCCCCTGTCTAGATGAATGAATGAATGAATGAATGAATGAATGAATGCATGAATAAATAAATAACTGTGGGGATAGAAGAGGACAATTGATTTTTTAAAATATGGAATCCACCAATGCAGTTACATATACATGTACATATACCCACGCTTAAACATTCACACATATGTACACAACGTTTACAGTTTGCTGTCAATGACAATAAAGAGAACACACACGCTGAGCTTTTACTGTTTTCAGGGTTTAGGACCTCTCTACATCAATTATGGTTCATTGCAACTTTTACCTTCTTCTCTTTCAAACTTGCCCAGTACATCACATAGAAAATTACTGCTAATTGCCTATTTCCTCAAAGAATGCTCAAAACTGTTGATGGTGAGTGCATATACCATAGAGAGCTAAAATCCTGGCAATTTAGCTGCATGAGCATCCATCTTATTTTTATTCGTGTACCCTTTCAAGTGCCTGTATCGACAGTTACTCTCATGCTATGTGGATTTTGTTTTTCTGACAGCAAGCATTATATAGAGAGGGAATGCAGGTGAGTGTTATCACAGCAGATAAGTTCCCAGAAAAGGGAGCTTGGACATTTTCTGGCTTCTGATGAGCTTATTTCAAGATTAAGTCTCTTCATTCCTATGGGAATTTGTCCTGAGGTGACAAATGGACCCCTTGCTGTGTAACTAATTCATAGTGAACTTTACAAATGAGTCAGGCAGTAGATGATTTGTGTAACTACATTTACATCCACCTGTCATATTTACTCCAATGTCACTGCATGCTTTGGCAATCTGGAGATGGGGAAACTGAGGCTACTCATTTCAGAGTGATAACAATCCTGATTAGTCTCCTAAGAAAGCTAAGTCATTCTCCAGGGTTAGTTGTATTGCTGCATTTGGGATCCGACCTCCATCTTGCTCCCCTATTTCCACCCTCCTTTCTTCACTCTTTTCTTATCTCTCTCTCCCTCTAAATTTCTCTCTGTACTCCCAGAAGAATACCTGCTTCTAAGTCATGAAAGCTCATTACCATGCTGGAAAGATGTGGCATTTTAGCTGGAAAGGTCACATGGCATAGTAGAAAGAGCAGAGAACTTATAATTAGAAGTCCCCGGTTCAAAGCCAGGTTCTCCTCCTGTCGAGCCCCTATTCTGTCCTTGCCCACTTTTAATCAGATAAATGACCTTAGGCAAAGGAGATGGGTTGCTATTTCCAGGAGGTCCTTTCTACTTTTAACATTTCACGTGGAGATCAAAAGAGATTAAACTGATGAAGCCTATAAATTTAGCAGTTAAATTTACACACAAATGAATTCAAACTCCAATTATAAGGTAAAATCCTTTCTTTGTATGTAACATCGACTGTGACAGAGAGAAGGAGCTGACAACTTCACCATACGTGTCTGTGCAGGCTTGATTGACACCTCTGAACTATGGCTTTCATTCTTCAGATATCTCTATGACAATAGATAAGAGACTGGGGTTGCTTGAGAATAATTGTGATAGAGCACCAAATGTCACTCACAAAAATGTTTCCCTAACTGATATTCCCCTGATGCTATATGAGGAGAAATTGAGTGGAGGAATCTAAAATCCCAGACTTCAAAGAAAAGCTAGAAAGAACCAAAAGGGACATTTTTTTCTGCAATGCGACAGAAGAGATAAGATCTTTGTGACTGAGAGATGCAGGTAACATACCCTCCACTTCTTTGACCTGTTTGTAGAGTTCTCATTAGAAAGTTGTGACTGTTCTGACTAGTTATCATGAAGAGGTACTGTTTTTTCCTCCATGACTCCTCCCATGAACCTAGTAATTCAGCATTCACTAATATATTTTATGACTTTGGTCCACTATGATAAATAATAGGCTCTGCAAACTGGTTCAAGGCAATGAGACAACACTGGTGCAGATCACTTAGTGTGGTTCTAATAGGTGATAGCAATGGTAACTCTGCAGTGGCAGTCCCTCAGAGCTTGCTGCTTGTCTGCATGACTTCAGACATTGGAGCAATCTCAAAAAGACCAGTTCCATTTCTTTCCTTTACTTCTGTCTACTTATTTTCTTCTCATTATCTCCTTCTTTGCTTTTCTTATTTCCTTTCCTTCGTTTTCTTTTCTTCTTTCCTCCTTACCTCTTTCCCTCCCCCTCCCTCTCTTCTTTTTTTTTTTCCTTTTTTTTTTGAGACAGGACCACATAACCAGTTCACAACATAACTGAGGATGACCTTAAACTTATGATTACCCTCCCTCTATTTCTCAAGTAATGAGTTGATAGGCATGTGCCACTATGTCTGGTTTTGTGTTACTGAGGTTAGAATTCAGAGTTTCTTACATTCTGGACAAACACTCTACCAGATAGGCAATATCACTGGAGGACAACTTGCAAGAGTTAGTTATTCCCTTCCAAGATATGGGTTCTAGAAATTGAACTCAGGTCATTCGGTTTGGCAGCAAGCACCTTTACACACTGAGCTATCTCTCTGGTTTTTATGTAGAATCATTCTTCAGCGAACTATATTGCCTATGTGTTTCTTATTATTTCAGACACAACGTGTTTAAAAACTGATACAAATGTTCTTTCTATCTTATAAATAATTAAAATATCTAAAAATTAAAATGTGTCTGTAGTCACATGATGCACTTAAGTGTAAGATATTAAAGTTCTAGATTCAGTTGAAGTGTTGTTGGTTACTCTTCTCAAGGTCTTGTCCATCCGTTTTCACTGTTCAGTTTTCTGACTAAAAGGATGCTTATACTGCAGTAGATCCTGTATGTTAATGGCAGCAATGACACTCAGTACACACATCAGCAGCTTACGTGGAAAGACCTACGAGTCAACACTATTATCTTAATTTTTAAAAAAATTCTTTGCACATCACAAGAAACTTTCCTTTAAGCAAAAATTATTTCTAAATCTAGTTCTTTCTAATTGTCTTGTCAACAAGGAAAACATCGGCACGCTTGTCAAATGGCTTTCTGAACTCCTGCCCGTTCAGTAGTCTCTAATATCCTTTCATCTATTAAACTACTAACCCTATTAAAAGAAAACAATTGAATTAGTCTGACATGACTTAGTCTTTGCAAACCATTATTGAAGTTGAGTGGTGTCTGCTCCTCCTTGGAGTAAATCGTTAATAAGTTTGATTATAATTGGATCAAGAATTTCACCAGAAATCAGTGTTGATCTCATTTGGCTAATGCTGAACACTTGGTATGTGTTCATTCCAGAAGCCATGCTGGATACTTTGGTAAAGACAAGGCACCATGGCTGTCTACACAAAACTCACAGCCCATTTCACTCTTAGGTTTCTAGAAAGTCCTGTAAGTCAGGGTTCTTTGTGTGTCTAGTGTGTCATTTTCACAATTTAAAATGTATAGATTAAATTCTTCACGGTGATGCTGTCCATCTTCTGAATCTCTGAATATAGTGTTAATATGAGTGGGCAGCATTGCTCATGGGCAAAGGCACTTGCTGCCAAACCAGAGCTCAATCCCTGAATCCACATGATGAAAGGAGAAAACTGATTTCTACAAGTTTTCATATGACCTCTGCAAGCACACATGCCTGTGTGTGCGTACGTGCGTGCACACACACACACACACACACACACTCACACACACATACAAACATTAATTAATTAAAAAAACTATTATTAATAGATATTTTAGCTATATTCTAAATTTTTGTAATTCTTTTCCTTTTTGGTAAAATAAGTGAATTTGAACTCTATGGAAATTGATGGACAACACGTCTCAGTGCTGTCGAGATATAGAAACCAGGGCTTCTTTCACATTCTAGCCAAGTGTGAGTTACTTTGCTAGAGGATAATGTCTCTATGAGGCATGTTTCACACAGGAAAATAACAGACCAATCTTTTTTCACTTATTAGCATAGCACTGATAATATGCTATGTTCTTTTGTGCCACAAAAGAATGATTTTGTTAATCTGTTACCAATAGATGACAGTATATATCACATGCCGAAACTTATCCAAAAGAATGGGAACTAATGCCATTCAATATAAAAAATAATTTTAAAATCTGCAACTGTATTTAAAACTCCAATGGAGAATAAGCTATTTACTCTAATTAAATGTACATGAATTACTGAGAAAATATATATTATGGTGGAAAACACATTCTTAAATAACCATGTTTCCAGGTCAGGTAACCTTTGAAGTAGCATGTCCTCCAATCTTCCTGACAGTTTACCAACTTTGTCAAAACTTTACAAGCAGTTAGTGATGGTGCTAAGAATGGAATTTACAGACTATAAGGTTTCTATACTTCTTTTAACTTAACATGATGCTTGCTTGCAAGATTTCACAGTAGGATAGAAAAAAGGTATGTGTTGAAGAAATTAGAAAATGAAGAAATCAAAAGAAATTGGATGTTGGTAATCTCCACAGCCCCTGAAGTCTCCTTATCTACTACTAAACAGGCAATTGGCTCAGAAGCCAGGGAAGCCTTAATACCTTCATCAAAGTCCTCTTTACAATTACAGAGCTATTAAGAAAGTTTGCAGCATAGAAGGTGAATCTTAAGTAGCTTAAACATTGCATTTAGATGATGAAGATAACAGTAATAATACTTGCTGCTACTAAAAAAACCTTTATTCCTGCAGGCTTGGAATATTTAACTAAAGGTCAAAGGACATAAACCTCTGATAGCTATAAAACTGAGCTGAAACTATTTTATTAACATGCTATCTTTTTCTCTAATATTTATTTTCTTGCAGCTGAAAAACATATTTAATATCAGTCAGACCATTTTCGCTCATGTTCTCTTTAAAAACCAGTGGAGATATTTCAATTTTCAGTGAAAGAAAATACCTTAGTGATTGCTTAAATGTTCATTGAGTATAATTCAATTTATATAAAATTAAAAACAAGATAGAAAATTTCCACAGGCCAACGGAGCCAATAAATTATAGTAATGTGAGGAATTGCAAGCAAAATGAGAAATTTTATCAGAAAAAGTACTAAAATTAGATACTGGGTCTGGGAGATGGCTCAGCAGTTAAGAGCACTTGCTATGCAAAAACAAAAATGCGAGTTTGTATACTAGCACTCACTGAAAAGTCAGAAGTGGAATTCCAGCACTTGTATGGACAGATAGACATGATAATTTGCTGAGGCTTGAGTGCTGATAGCTAAAAAAATGTGACTTCTAGGTTCAGTGAGAGACTCTGCCTCAAAATAATAGTAAAGAGTCATAGAAGTGATACCTGGTACACTCCTCTGGTATCTGCTTACACCTGCGTGCGTGCTCGCGCACGTGCACACACACTCACACACCCACACACTCTCCACCTCTTATATGTACATACATCCATAAACAGAAAATATCCTTTAAAAAAGCAGTTGTGGATAGTATAAAAGAGCCCATAAGCACAAAGGCAATCTTGAAATTTTACCAGCTATGCTTATCTCCACTTTTACAAACATTTGGTCTGACTGATAAACGTTTCCCATGGTCTCAGGAATTTGAATGCTCAATTCCTATCGGTAGTGTTTTAAGAGATGTGGGCCTGATGGAGGAAATATATTGCTGGGAGTCGGCTCTGAGAATTTAAAGACTAAAACCCTTTGTAGTTCATTTACTCTGCTTCTTGCTTGAGGTCCAAGATGTGAGCCCTCAGGTGCTTCTCCAATCACCGTGTCTGCTGCCTCCATCCCAGAGTCATAGACTCTAGCCCTCTGGAATTGCAGCTCAGATAAACTCTTCTATAAGTTGCCTTGGCCTCGATGTTTTATCACAGAAGTAGAAAAGTAGCAGATTGGGAAAATTCAGGTGGTTAGTTAGAGTAACAAAACAGGGCTTAAAATGAAGGTTAGTCCGTAAAGTGTCAGCTCCCCAAAGTGAGGACCTGAGTTCAGATCCTGTAGTACTCAGCATTCTATTGCTAGGAAGAGACACCTGACCAAGGCAACTCTTACAAAGGAAAACATCTAGATCCAGAGGTTTTAATTCATAGTCATTATGACAGAAATCATGAGAGCACACAGGCAGACATGGTACTGGAGAAGTATCTGAGAGTTTAATTTGAATCCCCCATCATCAAAAAAATCACTTCATATATTATAATTTTCTCCTTGTTACTCAGGATAACTTCCATAGAGTCTGGTCTAGACCAAACTGGGGACTTATTACAAGAAATCAATTTAACAGCTGTCCCCTTTGTATCTCCCGTTTGTCTACAGTTCTGCCATGAAGTTCTGTGATGACACTTTCTTCATTGCCAGAGATGTTTTAATATTTCCATACATGTAATGTGCCTGCTTGGTTGTAGTAAATAAAAGCCTGTCAAATGAAATAAAAAGAAAACAACCATTTTCATTTTATAGTGCAACGAGAAAGGAACTTTAAATCCAAATGTGAGGTAAAATTATATTTACCTCAACTATGTTAGTTTGGTGATGCACTTAAACAGTTGATATAATTACATAATGACAGGATTATTGATTATCATCAGCTCAAAATAGCACTTATTCTTACAATCAATGTAAAATAAATTGCAATTCAAAATCTCTTTGTCTCCATTTTCTCAGGACTGGAGTTAGATATGAGCAGTCACGTTAAGAATAAAAGGATGAAGGGCATAGTCCCAAAGAAGTCCACACCAAACCGTCTTTAAAATGAATAAAATGTGTTTTGCAGTGCACTACCTAGAGAAGGAAGCCCGTGTGGATTAACAGACTGCAGTAGAGAAGAGGTGGATGAAATGAAGTCAACGAGGAAACCCCAAGTTAACACAGAGCTGTTTTCACATTGTGTTTATTTGAGTGTAGAAAACCTAGTAGTTTGTGGAGAAGGATATCATATTCATGGACCAGACAATCATTGAATAACTTCTACCTGATAATAACTGTTGGAACCTAGTCACCTAGTACCTTCAACTACTAAATGGACACGAAACATGTCAATTGCAGATGGGAGTAACACACACAACCTAAATTCTTGGATGTAGTAAAGGATAGTGTGCATGCAGAGTGGATCATTGGACAAACCTTCTGCCTGGATACTTGCCAAGGAAAACAGTGGTGCCAGCTAGAAAAATGTTAATCTTCTAGTTAAAAAAAGACATAATTACACCAACCTGAAAGCAAGTATGACACAGAAGGAATTTTAAAATAAAAACCCTAAACAAGGACATGGCATGCCAAATTAAAGATCATAGGGCATTTTTTTTAATTCAACGAACAATAAGTGAACTGTTAAGTGGAAAGAATTAGGTAATTCTAACAGCTAGGGAATATTTTTTTAAAAAAATTGAACAAAAAGGGACAGAAAGAAATAGGGGAAAAAATTAAACACAAAAAAAATCAATAAACATATTATTCTCAAGAGAGATGAGACACAAACTTTGTACTTTAAGATAAGTAAGACATTTACATTAAAGAGGAAATTGGGCAGTGACTCTGCAAAGAACGACAAGCAAAGCACTCATCTTTCTGAAGGAAAGAGGAAAGATACATTTCAGTGATGAGGAGAGGGTGTCGTAAAGATCCTTCCTACACGAAGACATCCATAACCTGTGGCAGAGGAAGAATACAGTCCTCTTAGAAGACAAAGATTTAGTTCATTTCTGGAAAAAATAATTTCATAACTCTGTGATTAATCTAAGATTAAAAATGATTTCATTAAAACAAGAAAACGCCATTTCATTTTTTATTTTAAAATATTTCTAAGCAATCTGAATCATGTCCCATCATGGTATATTTATGTATCACAGTAGGGTAGGAAATCACTGTTGGTTTTATCTACATTTCTGTTTTTTTTAAGGAATTATTACCTTATTTTATTTACTAATTGGTTTATTAATTGTGTGTGCCTGTGTGTGCACATGGTAAATGTGTGTTGTGCGTGTGTATCTGTCTTTGGGTGGCCTGCACTTGCTGTGACATTCATGTGGAGGTCAGAGGAAAATTTCCAGCAGTTCAAAAATTCATTGTTGGGGCACAAGAATTGGATCAGCAGGTAAATACATTTGCCTTCAAGCTTGATGAGTTTGATGTCAGGGACACATATGAGTGTAGGCAACAAGTGACTGCCACAAGCTGTCTTCTGATCCCCACACCCATACTATCATATGTGCTTGGCAATCCATACGTACACACAAAATAATTTAAAATATACTTCAAGATCACTGGTTTATATCATCATGTATAATATATCAATATCCCAATGTTTCTGGACCATAAATAATTCATAAAGATAGAGTAGGAGAAATTAAATGCAGAGGAATAAAAGGTATGTGGATTCAAATTTTTCATACTGTAATAAATAGTTAAGTAACAATTCTTTGTTTTAAAAGTGTTAGGGAAAGGGTTCCATAGCTCGGGATCACTGTGACTGTCCTGATAGCTCCCTTCCTAAACTTCTCTGCAGCAGAGAGTACTCAATGCCAGTGATCCCATCTATAGTGTTTTGGAGAAATTCAACTGTCTTATGGATAGAAAGCCCTCCTTATGTTGATGATTTTACTGGCTGACTGATGGGCTAAAACTTCACAACTGTAGAATGTGCAGATATGGACCTGAATTATCTTGAGCTATATTTGGTCTCCCAGGTAACATTTACTGTTCAGGTCTGTGTCTGACCTGACTTTCAATGAACAGAAAAATCTTTGAACTGCCTTCTAAAGAGACAACCAGCTTCAACTAGCCCCAGTGCCAGAAATGCTGTCAAATAACATGAGTCCTATGGCAGAGATTGTTTTCTACATTTTTAATGCTTCTGTCTGATGTTCCTACAATGTATCTTTTAAAGCCTTGCTTAATGACTTCCTTATGTTCTATTATTATAAAAATTTATGTAACCGCATTCTTGTTAGAAAATGGTATTTCAGACAACCAGAATCTATTTTCTTGGACCACAATCATGTTATTTGCCTTATAATAAACTTTCTACTCGAGAGGTGATAGCTGAAGTTTGAAGTTATAAGACCGTTACCACTATTTTTAATGAAGCCATTGATCAGTGAATTAACTAATCATTGACAAGGTGGAAATTCTATTAATCATAACATGAGAAGGATGTGTTATTTGCCTAATATGCCTACATAGAATATGTGTGTGTATGTGTGTTTGTTTGTGCATGTGTGCTCTAAGCAGGTCACAAGTCAGTTGACATGTCAACCATGTTTTTCACCAAAATAATACTCTATGCTATTATAAGGAGGTTATAGCCTCTCTAACACAAGCTTTTATCTCTTTATTTTTATGCCAATTGCATATATTAATTTAGACGTGAGAGAAAGAGGGAGTTTCATTTTCAAAAGGAACAATCCTGAAAGATTAAGGATTTGAATTGGCCATCTTCTGTAATGAGGCAAGGCTTTCAGTGTTGGGACTGGGACTCCAATCAAGTCACTAAACCTTTGACCTACAACCTATCCTGACTGGAAGATGTGTGGGTCAATGTAGGCTCAGGAGTTGTGGGAGTGGCCAACCAATGACAGGTCTAATTTAAGACCCAAGGTAAGAGAGGAAACCCATTCCTAGAAGATCAGGAATTGGAAGTTAGACTGTCCAGAGACCCAGGGTAAAACCAAATAAAACTGACAATAAAAAAGTCAATGAAATGATTCCTAATGATATTCTACTATACTCATAGATCTGTGCTTAGCTGAATCATCAGCAAAGAGGTTTCCCCAGGCAACTGAAGGGGGCAATACAGAGACCCACAGTAAAACATTAGAACTTAGAGGAATCCTACAGAAGAGGAGGAGGTAGGAGCCAGATGGGTTGAGAGCACTAGAAGAACAAGACCCATTGAGTCACCTAAGCAGGACTCACAGGGGCTCACAGGGACTGGATCAACAATCATGGAGTTTGCATGGGTCTGTGCTAGGTCCTCTGCATATGTTGTGGTTGTTTAGAGTGGAACTTTTGAGTTGGGCTGTCTCTCACTCTTTTCTTTTTTTTTTTTTGGAATTTTTCGAGACAGGGTTTCTCCGTAGTTTTTCGTTCCTGTCCTGGAACTAGCTCTTGTAGACCAGGCTGGCCTCGAACTCACAGAGATCCGCCTGCCTCTGCCTCCCGAGTGCTGGGATTAAAGGCGTGCGCCACCACCGCCCAGCTGTCTCTCACTCTTTTGCCAGCTCTGGGACCCCTTTCCTAATACTGGTTACTTTGTCTAACCTTGCTATGAGGGATATTGTTTAGTCTTATGGCATCTTGATACACTGTGATTTTGGTTGCTTTCACTGGGAGGCCTACTCCTTTCTGAAGGAAAACTGAGTAACAGTGGATCTGGGGGAGAGGGGAAGTTTGGGGGAACTTGGAAGATTGGAGGGAGGGAAGGCTGTGGTCAAGGGTATTGTATGAGAAAAAAATAAAAATGAAAACAATACAGAAAATAAAAGATTCAGGATTCACAGTCTCTATCTTTTTAAATCTGTGTGTATTTTAGGTGACTTTGCTAATTAATTCAAGTTGATGCTTGAGGTGAGGCATCCTTGAAGGCCTCCTGTGTTACTTGATTATCGTACTCCCTGGAGTTACTCTCATATTTAGATCGACATTAATATTAGTCACAGATTTCATAATGCATGACATATGATAAAACCTGATTATTTTATCTCATGCCAAAACCATGTGTGTAAGAGCAAGAAGGCATACTTGTAGATTTTGTTTACTTGCTTCTTTTCCTTGCAGCATTAAAGTTGGGAAAGCATGGGCAATTTGGAGTGTAGCCTTATATACGAACATATCTCCTTTAGAATCTATTGTATCAGAGTGACTAAATTTTGTGTGTGATGATTATACATTTGTATTAGTAGTAATTCAATTGTGTGTGTGTGTGTGTGTGTGTGTATACAAAGGCATGCGTACACCTGAGTGTATGGATGTGAAAGTCAGAGGTCCATGATCAATATATTCCTCATTCATTCTCTACCTTTTATTTAGAGACAGGCTCTCTCACAAAGCTTGAACTTGGCAGTTTGGTAAGGCTGACTAGGCTCAGAGCCTAGGGATCCACCCATCTCTCCCTGCCCTGCACTGTGATTTTGGTTCTGCATTACCACACTCAATTGCTTTCATAAAGGTTCTGGAAATGCAATGTAGGTCGTCATGCTAGTAAAGCAAACACTTCACTACCCCGCCGTCTTCTCAGCCCTCATTGTTTACAAGCTCTGAGGTGAAATCTGGTATATAAATAAGTCTTCACTGTCTGTCTTTACCTTGGTTCCTTATTTCTCAAAATAATATTTCTTCATCCTTCGCTTGACCCCTGTCTCCCACTCAGCTTAGCTCTTAATTCCCTGAAGAAAAATATCAGTACTATCCAGGAGAAATTATATTCTAATGGAGGTAATATGAAGAGATTTAAGTCTTTATCCGTGACAGTTGTTTTCTTTAAATACATATTTATGAGCAATCAATTCTTTTGCAGAGTAAAACAAGGAGAAAACAAATAAAAACAAGCAAAAGCCTGGGTGTGAAATCGTAAACAATGTGGTTCTTTAGATTCATTACAGGAGATTAAAAGGTCCTGTCTACCTATCTGCGTCCTTCCACCAAGGAGGACAGTCTCTACTTGATGAGGGCTTTGCAGGGCATCGCTATGATTGATGTTCATAGTCAGCTTGAAAAGGAATCTCTAGGCAGTTTCTAGATTAGGTTCACTTAGGTAGGAATGCCCATTCTAAATGTCAGTAACATCATTTTTTAGACTGTAGTCATGTAGTGGATAAAACCTGAGGAAGGTCTGCATAACTGTTCATTTCTTTCTGCTTCCTGACTGATAACAATATGTAACCACATGCCCCACACCCCTGCCACCTTGCCCACCATGATGGACTTTACCCTCAAACTGTGAGCTAAAACCAGTCCTCCCTTCCTTATGGTGCTTTGTAAAGTATTTTGTTACAACAATGAGGACAATGGAAGATACACTCACTGCATGCTGTTTATCTAGAGGCACCTAAGCAACTGATGCTTAAATTCAGTGGCAACTGCTCTTTCTCAAAGCCCAAGTTCTAAGACTAATTCAAGTTACTCATAGTTTTATTTGCCCTGGACTTCCCTTAGGCTCATGACACTGAGATACTTACAGCTCTTGTATTTTTGTTCTTCCTCTTGCCAGCAGTTGCCTGACATATTTAGGCCTCATGAGCCCTCAGGGGTCATGGCAGGTCAGGTATCTCTCAATTTCACTGCAGATGAACTTCATATAGAAGGATGGAACTGAGACCGTAAGCCCCTGACTGCCTATCAAAGTCCATAGCGAACACCATGTCCTAACCAACGGAACAAGACCGATACAGTGCTCTAGTCAACAGTGCTCCCAGTGGGGGGATGATATTTTGAAGCTGCCACACATTTCTCAATAGAAAGAAAATTAGGATTTTATCACACTAGTGAGAGATGGGAGTAAGTTATGGCTGTGCTAACAAAGGAATGCTCTATCGCCACTTTACATTAGAGTGCTGGCATTAACAAAATTGTCCCAGCATTCACAATGATTTGTGCAAGGTGAAATTTTATGAGAAAAGGCAAAAGAAATAATTATTCAGGTAAACAGTTTAGAATAAATGAGAACATGGAAAGACCTTTTGCTTGACTGGTTGTTTCTGTTTTTTTCAAACAGGGTATCTCTGCATAGCTCCAGCTATCCTGATATTCTCTATGTAGATCACGCTGGTCTGGCACTCACAGAGGTGTGCTGGCCTCTGCTTCCTGAGTTCTGGGATCAAAGGGATACCCCACTACTGCCATCTTGTACTTCTGGCATTGTGCCAAGATCTGGTTCCATTAGTGGGAACTACTAGTAAAATCAATTTTTATCCTGGCTTTAACTGTTCTAAAGATGCTTAGGAAACAACAGAAGCTGCCAGAATAGTGTCCTGAGAGGCTTGCTCCTTCTGCACATCCCGCTATTCTATTATCCTCACTCTCCCTATTTTTTTTTTTATTTTTTTTAGTTGTTGAAAAAAATTTCCGCCTCCTCCCCGTTTCCCATTTCCCTCCCCCTCCTCCCACACATCGCCCCCTCTCCCCACTCCCCTCCCCCTCTCCCCCTCCCCCCACTCCATTCCCCCTCCCTCTCGAGAATGAAGAGCAGTCCAGATTCCCTGCCCTGCGGGAAGTCCAAGGTCCTCCCACTTCTATCCAGGTCCAGGAAGGTGAGCATCCAAACAGGCTAGGCTCCCACAAAGCCAGTTCATGTATTAGGATCGAAGCCTAGTGCCATTGTCCTTGGCTTCTATTGAGCTATCTGTTAGCCCTTTAACACCATCAATTCCAATTGCTTTTCCACTGTGGCCAAATATATATACAAAATGTGGAGGAACATTTTCACTTCTATACTCTATGTATCTAAAGTTTAGCAACCCTTGGCCATGTGTTATCTGAATGTTGAAAAGTTGTAGGTTTCAGTTGTGGTTCTTATCTGGTGCAAAAAGAAGTTTCTTTGCTGAGGGGTGAAAGCTACTCTTATCTGCGGGTGTGAAGATAGATATTTAGATTACAGTTACAAATTATTTTGATTTAGGAAAGTGGCAGTTGTAGGGCTTCCTCTAGGGTGTATGACTTACTAAACTCAGGTAATTGGCTCAGTTTCCAGTAAGAGGCAAGAATTCCCTCTTATTGAATTGGGCTTACATCCAATTAGACAAGTGTTAGTTACCCCTAAGATATATGTGCCAGTATTGAACCCTTGTGGATATCTACCCATGCTGGCCCCTGTTGAGGTTCACAAGCTTTGCAGCTACTTAGAAGGACTGATTGCTTTCCTTTCTTGGCAGGTTGCACAGAACATCCAGACACTGTAAGAGTAGGTCTTCTGTGAGGAGGCTTCCTGATCAGTTCTAGCGCAGTTCCAACAAATCCTGTGTCTGACGAGTGTGGTGTCTTTAGCAATAAAGATGAAACTTCATGTTATGACAGGCAACCAAAGACAATAACGACACCTTATATTGTTTTTAAATTTATTGGAGTTTGCTGACCAACAGTTCAAAGATAGAATGGGTTCTTCCCAATGCTTGATAATTTGTAATTTTTGTTAGTCTCTCTGATTCTTGAGGAAAGCATTATCATCTCAGACCAGAATTTATACCTATATCTATCTGTCTATCTCTCTATATATTACTTTAAGTAAAAATAAATGAAGTTTTACTTTGTCTTTTCAAAACAAACAAAAATAAGAAAGAATGGAAGAAAGAAACGAAGGAAGAAAGGAAGGAAGGGAATGGAAAGTCAACTAAGATCTCAATATAAAGCTCCTTGTTTCTCAAATTCTTCTTGTATTTTTTCAGACAGGGTTTCTCTGTGTAGCTTTGGAGCCTGTTCTGAAACTTTTTCTATAGACCTCGAACTCACATTCATCTCTCTGCCTCTGCCTCTATAGTACTGGAAGCAAAGGCAGGTGACACCACTGCCCAGACTTCTTGCATTTTCTATTTTGTTTTTATTGATGCTTAGCATTGTACTTTGGCCTTATGCATGTTAGACAAGCACCCCATAAGTGAGTTATATCCTCAGATTTTCTCCTTGTATCGTTTGAACATTATAAACTCAAAAGTGCAGCTACATTTCAAGAAGCCATACAGTTACACTTTCTTCTCTATTCATATACTGTGCTGCCTCGTTTTAATCATCAACTTGATACAGTCTGGAATCAACAGGCAACAAACCAATCTTACTGAAGAATTGTGTAGATTATGTAGATCCTGTTAGCCTGTGTTCAAGTCTATGAGGGAGTCTTGATTGTTCATTGTTGTAGGAGAACCTGATTCAGGGTGGTATGGACTGTTCCCTAGGCAGGACTTCCGGAAGAATATAAGCTAGAAAAGAAAGCATCTGAGAGCAAGCAACAACTTGCTCAGCTGTACTTTTCCTCTACAGTCTTGACTAACAATATGATGCTACTAGCTGCTTAAATTCCTGCCTTAATTTCCCCTCAGGGATGTCTATAAACTAGAATAGTAAGTTAAATATATCATTCTCCTCTCCAAGTTGCTTTTTTGCTTTTTTCCCATTTTTATTTAGTTTTCAAAAGAAAACAAGCTATCTTTTTTCATTATATACACCAATCCAAGCTCCCACTCCCTCCCCTCCTCCCATTCCACTCCTCAGAGAGAGTAAGGCACATTGCTTTGGAGAAGGTCCAAGGCCCTCCGTACTAAATCTAGGCTGAGCAAGGTATCCCTTGAAAGAGAATAGTTTTCCCAAAAGCCAGCACATGCAGTAGGGATGAATCCTCGCTCCACCGCCAGTGTCCCCTCAATCTGCCCCAGCCATGGCACTATCAACCACACTCAGAGGGACTAGCTTGCTTCTATGCCTGTTCCTTCCCAGTCTGGCTGCAGTTAGTGAGCTCCCATTAGCTCAAGTAGACTGTTACAGTGGGTGAACCCATCATGGCTTGACCTCTTCTCTCATATTCTCATTCCTCCTTCTCTTCAATTGGTCATTTTGTCAAGGTGGTAGAAATTAAAACAGTCATTATATTTACTTCTAATTATGTCAACTTACACAGTGTTGGTTAAACTGAGGACTCACAAACAATATAATAATTTTCAGATAGAAATTAAATTTCTTGGTACTTCATATTTTTACATAAGATAAAATTTATCTCGAGATATCAGTAAGCAAAGTTGTTTGCAGGCAGATATACACCGTTTCACACTGGCAACTCCATTTACATAGATTTCTAATGGTAATTCTTAGCTAAATACATTGTCTTTTATTTTTCTTTACGTGTGTGTGTGTGTGTGTGTGTGTGTGTGTGTGTGTGTGGTGTTGGTGGGGGATAAGGTATGTGCATATGTGTGTGCAGGTGCTCATGAAAGCCAGGAGAGTTTGTTGGGTGCTCTGGAGCTGGAGTTACAGGCAGTTATCAACTACTTGATATGGATGCTGAGAACTAAGCTCAAGTCTTCTGGCAGAACATAAAGTACTCTTAACCAGTGAACTATCTCTCTAGGGACAAATCTTTTTGGGGAACGCTAAAATTCCCACTCTGGTTATTTCTCTACAACTGCCCTATTCAGACACTGGATCTAAATTTTAAAATTCAGGAGGAAAGCACTGTCATTAATAAATAATAAATTGAAATATTACCATAAGAAATAGTAAAATCATAGATATAATGGTGATTATGGTGGATAAACAGTGAAACAAAAAAAAAACTTACTTTGTTAGAGACCGATATTTCCCATGCTTGCCCTACAAACCCCTGCTCAAATGACATTCCTAGCTTAATGTCCTTGCTTCTGTCAATGTACGAGAACCTTCAACTTCCCACACCATGTAGAATGAAAATCTGCTTACTAACATGAAATGCTAATGTTTCTGGGTGTCTATTGCTGATTGGCATCCACAAAATGCTATTAACATAATTTAATATCAAATATTGTATATGATTATTAGAGAAAAAAGCAATAAAATAAAATAAGACAGGGCAAATATGAGCGGAATAATTAGCCTGCCAGTCCCTCACAAGCTGTTCACAGTGTCTACAGCCTCTCTGCTGACCTGTTAGGAACACTCCCCCACTACCTGTGTGAGCATGCGGCCGGCCATGGGATCCACTAGATGATGCCAGAAGTGGGTGACAGAGAAAGTACAGCAGCTCTAGTGGGTTCCTCTCCTGTCCTGGTGACCCCTGACATCTCATAAAGATTCATCATGTCACAATGTGAAAAAAACGCCAGGCAAGTTGACCAAGGTTCCTGAGAGACTGAAAGAAAACCAATGCCTTCTTTGGACACGTTTGCATTTGTCTATGAGTAAGACATAATCATGTAAATATAAACAATCAAATAAATATTTGTTGTTTCAAGCAATATATATTAATATATGAGCATGTATATTTATTTATTAATATATGCATTATATAAATAATTACTCACAAAGATTGCATGACTAATATAGGACTTCATTTAGAAAAAGAGAACAAATATATTTATGTGTGTGTGTGTGTGTAAATGGATATTATGTATATCTGTGTGTAAGTATGTGTGTGAGTTCACCAAACACTAACTAGTTGCTGTGTGCCAGGTGCTTCTATGTTATTTTCTCTGTGTTTACTACTTGGATTGGGGGAATATTTGCTTTTCTGTTATCTGCAGTATATGATGAATAACAAAATTGATTTTCAATTGGTATATAGCAAATGTTCCTAGAAAATAATATAAAGCAAAATATGGCTCTTGAATATTGATCCTTAACTTATGTTGAGAGCCATAATAAACCCAAGCTCAACAGCTGTACATATCTTTGCTTTTTTATCTGGTAAAATGTAAAGTCCCCACTTTTCAGGGGTAGCAGTAAAAGTTACATGCATTTGGTAAAGCATGCTGATATAAATTAAATATGTTAATTTAGCATTTAGAAGAGTGAGAAAAATAGGTGGCATCAAAAAGAAATAAACGGATGATAAATCAGAAGTTCTGTGCCTGGCAAGGTATTAGCACAGCAAGTGCAGAACTGACGCTCAGAGCCTGTCTTCCATATGTCTTCCAACCTAACAACGTGAAATTTATCTCTTGAGTGGGCAGGAGAGTGCACATTAATGGACGCGACTGAGCCACTTTTCCTGCCCTGCTTGTAACTAGACTCAAGTGTGCCCCAAATTGCTCCCTTGTGCTTGGATTTATTTTCTTCTCAGAGACTCTGGATATTGTATTTCACTACAAAGAGCTAAAAAACATTGCAATCATTATTTATAAATCTTTTAGAAAAATGCATTTTCTTAGCAGCAACTATGGTAACAGTGAGCTCAAAATGCCCCAGGAGCAGAACTGCTTCTCACAGTGCAGAAAACACACCCAGGATGTACACTCTGTCACAGGCTATCAGGGTAACACACCCAGGATGTACACCATGAAATTGCCTATCTCAAAACTGGAAATTTTTAAGTAAACAATCAGAACAAAGGGTTAGTTAATTTGTTTAATACATGAGTGGTATCTAAATAAAATTTAAATAATATAATAGAAAGTTCTCTTAACTCTGTTGTATCAAAATATCATCCAGGTGTTGTAACACAAAACACATTTACAGAATCATCATTAAAATTGATAAACACAGAAGGATGGCAGGTGAATTAAAGCCCTAGTATTTCTTAGGTGCAGCCAACTTTTCTAATTTTGCAGAGTGCTGAGATTTATACTACTTATATTACTGCCTTTTATGATAAACTTAGTAGTTTTTCTGGAAACAAAAATCAATCATTCTTCGTGATTAAAGTAAGCACAGTCTCTGTTGTATATTGTTGCAAAAATGCATCTTCTCTGTTTTGCTATTTATTTATTTATGTTTGTTCAGAGACAACGCATCATTATGCAGCATTCATTTTTCTTAGTAATTTTGTAAATTATCAACAAATGACTATGGCACTTTCATTTTTTAAGGTTTTCTTTTTATATTTAATTATGCATTTGTTTGTGCAAGTGTAGTTTTGGGCACATGTCTACAGGGGAGTGAAGAAGCAGAAAAAAGGGGGGGGATTTGGAACCCCTAAAGCTGGAATGTAGGTTATGAACCACCCGATATAAGTGCTAGAAAACAAACTTTAGTTCTCTGAAAGTGACAGTTCCTAAGGCATCTCTTTAGTTTCATAATTGTATACTCATCCATGAGAATATTTTTGTAGATTGTTTTGTTGTTGTTTTGGTGGTGGTTGTTTTTGATAGGCTATATTCCTCACCTGAGAACTGCCAAGTAACAGAGGCTATCTGGATACCAAGCTATGGAGATTTGCCTATTTCCACCTCTTCTGCACTGGGATAAGCATGCGTCATGAAGCCTGGCTCCCTTTTGTGTCTTAAGGATCACACTTGGGCTTTCATGCGTTCAGACAGATATTTTTACACTGAACTTACTTGCCAGCCTTGAATTTTTTTTTCTTGATGAGCAAAGCAGTCATACAGAATGAGAGCTCACCTCATTAACAGATGTGAAATTAATTGTGCTTGAAAGAAAGCATGAAATATAGTCATTTTGGGTGGCTCAAGGGGGGTCCAATGCAGCATATATTTATTTTATTTTATTAATTTGTGAACAATTTTTTCTCGAGGATATTGTGTTCCTAAAAATCCTATAGTAGATTTGCAGTTAAATCTCAACATTAATGTTTAGTTATTTCTTATCCATAAATGAACAAGAATTATTTTTGAGACAGGGTTTTTCTGTGTAGCCCTAACTTTCCTGAAATTTGATCTGTAGGCCAGGGTTACCTCAAACTCAGAGAGATCTGCCTGCCTCTGCCTCACAACTGTTGTGATTAAAGGCTTGTGCCACCACTGCCCAGTTAAGACCAAGAATTATTAATGTTTATTTATTTCTTATTTATTTACACAAGATGTGGAGGATGGGTAGTGTGAGTATAGGTGCTTGCTAAGGCCAAATGAGACCTCAGCTTCACTGGACCCTTAAGCTAGGGAGAGGTAGGAGTTGTTTGATGTGCACACAGAGAGCTAAGAAAGAACAACAAAAGTTCTTAACTGCTGTGCAACATTTCTGTGCACAAGAATATTTTTAAATTTTATTACCCATGAAAAGACCTCTACCTGAAAATATATTGGAATTTGTGGATAAAAGAGAGCAAGTGGAAGAGTTTTCTCCAGGATTTCCCAATAGCAAGTTAAATATTTTCTATAATGAGTGTTTTGGAAACATTTGCTACATTTTGGTCATAAACCTTTGGCTTGAAAACTTGAGGATCTGGATTTGACTTCCAGGATCACCAAAAACGTTAAATAACATTCTACTTAATTAAGGAAATAAGCTATGTGTATACCATTTCCCCAATTTTTATTTCTATAATATTCATAGTATATTAATAGTATTGCATTATTTTTACATAATTCTGGTGTTTATACTGTTTTTTAGGCTGTTAATCTGAAGTGCTGAGGATAAAGCCCACAGCCACATGATGATGGACATGATCTCAAGAGATGCACCACTACATTGTCTTTCATGCAGAGGGTAGCATTCTCAATTGTGTTTCTCTGTAAATTTAGCAGTGATGTTGTTAATTCCTTTTAATTAAGTGTTTTACTTTATTTCAATATCCTTTATGGTGTATGATTCTGCACTGTTTTGAGAACAGTATATGCGCTAAACTTGGTAAATAACATGTTCAATGCCTAACATTAATTTCTTTTTGTGGAATGGTTGATTCACACATACTTTGTCCAGTTAGAGAAATATTATTATGTTTCACCTCTTTCACAAAGTACCATTCTTAAATTGGTAGAACAGCATAAACCAAGGTGGCTCGGACAGTAAGGTGCTCAGTTCCAAGCCAGAAGCCCTGAGTTTGCACATAATTGGCTGCTCTGACTTCCTTGAGAGTCCTATAGGAAACTGAGCCACCATTCCTCACATACTCTTCTTACTTGTGTTTTGAGTATTTATTTTCTCACATGGATATAGAAAGCTGTAACATAAGAGGGTGAGAAAACTCTTTCCTGTCTCACATGGAACTTGAGTTTGCCAAAGGATTTCCTTTCTTCTCTGCTCACTTTGTGTGATCCCAAATTAAAAGAAGACAGAGAGAGGGAGTGAGAGAGACAAAGGGAGACAGAGAGAGAGAGAGAGAGAGAGAGAGAGAGAGAGAGAGAGAGAGAGAGATCTGCACCTCACTCCCCTCCACAATTTTGTGAAGCAGTGAAGATATACATCTCGATTCTGTCATTAGTCATACATCTACTATTGTTTGTTTTGTTGTTGATGTTTTAATTTTAATTTTATTTCTCTTCTGCACTGATATGAAAATTCTCCTCAATCATTTTATGAAACTTAGTTTTTAACAAGAAATATCTGGAGGCTAAAGAATTGTGTCAGTGTTTAAAATTATTTATCATTGCTCCTGGAGACCCAGGTTCTATCCCTAACACTGCAAATGACAACTACCTAGAACTCCCGCTCTGGGAAATCCAACACTATCTTCTGGACTCTTTGAACACCTATACATATGTGCTGTTTACACACACACACATGCACGCACATGCACACACACACATGCACACAAATGAACATTGGATGTATCTTTAAAATAAAATTCCATGTTAACTCTAAGAACTGGGATGGTGATTCTCTTTGTATGGTAGGTAAATATTTTCCCTTTTTGTCCTTTTTGTGCTAAAATGGAGTGGAAGAGAAATAAAAACTTATCTAGCTGAAAATTCTATTATTTATTGGAAGATATCTATTCTGATTCTAGAAAGTAGGGAATCTGGGAGAGCTTACAGCTAGCTCATTGAAAAGAAACACTCTTGACCTTTCAAAGAAAACAGCTTGACAGCTATGTGGAAACGTCACAGTACATTGACAACAAATATAAGGACAATATGTGAGATAAAGATGATTTTTATAAGTTTATTTGAAGATCATATATTTGAGAAAGTACATGAAAGTGATGTTAGAAAGTATTGTATTATGATGTGATTTTGTATCTAATTTGCGAAAGTTATCTACAAACCTTTGTCTTTAAACAAAATTCGTATCAAAACTAGAGAATTTATATTAAGCTTTAGATACATCTGTGCCAGTGGAAACAAACATATTTCTTTTTTTCATTCTATTTTTTTTTTTTTTTTTGGTTTTTTGAGACAGAGTTTCTCTGTAGCTTTGGAGCCTGTCCTAGAACTAGCTCTTGGAGACCAGGCTGGCCTCGACCTAACTCACAGAGATCCACCTGCCTCTGCCTCCCAAGTGCTGGGATTAAAACCGTGTGGCACCACTGCCTGACAACAAACATATTTCTTACTTTGTTCAGAATACTTAGAGAAGAAAACAATATTATCAAAAATGATTTTAACCATTAAAGATAGGATTGTGCCCAAGTTCTACCAAATACTAGATGTGCAATTTTAATATTATTTGATAGAAAAGTAGCTCAATTTTCTTTAGTGACATGGGATTTGTTGTATATTGCACCTAATAGAGTAATGAAGGAAACTTTATAAGGATCATGTCTGCCCTTCAGAGTGTGTAGCATATAGGAGGCCCTCAGTAACGGTTAGCTATTTCTTCTGTACATCAGATAACGTCATGCATGTCATTACTTATTGATTGTTATTAGTTCTTGGAAAGAAATCATAGACATTTGTTCAATATGCAAACTTGAATATTCTTACCATTTAGTCATTGCATTTAGTTCTTACCATTTAGTCATCTGTATTATGTGATATCCTGTGCCTTCTTTTCTTTTAAGATGAAAACTGCAATGCCAGTAATTTAAAAAAAAAGATGTAAAGAGAATTATAATATTCAGTTTTAAACCCAAAGATTTGTGCTGCTCTCAACTTTGATCCAAGAAATCTCTTTGAGCTCTATGTGGTGGTTGATGTAGAGAGACTGACAACTGGTGAGTGTTAAGACAAGGGACAAGAAGTGCATGGGTGGTCCAGCTGTATTTCAAGTCCTGACCAAGATTCATGGAACATCATGAAAGAGAGGATATAAAAAGTGTAAATTCTGGAGATAGAGACAGCTGTGGAGAGTTGCTTTCTGGCATGAAAGGTGCACCCTAAACTTCATAGCAAGTCTGGATACCTATGAAAGTCTTGAACAAAATCATAACAGCCAAGGTTCCAACATCCTTAGGCCTTAATCTTGGCTGTAGAGCTATTAACTACTGATGGTTGCTAAGGTAGGGTGAGATATTGTTTTTTGGAAGTGTGGCAACTGGTAGGTTACCCATGCTCCAGTGGATAGCCCTTTACCCATTCACGTATGAGCTGAACTAATTGGACTCACTGGGTTATTAATTTTTAAGTATGTTAAATAGATAAGGGAATGTGTTGTGGAATATGAGCAGACCTGTAGGAAAGCAGTGTGAGAAGCAAATTAATTTAAAATTGTGTACATGTATGAAATTTTCAAAGAATAAATACTATTATTTAATAATAGCAGTTAGTTGTAAGGAAAGGAAAATCTCTTTATATTTACAAGGATGGATTTTGTCATTATTTACTTTACAAACAAGTTGACCAAGCCACTGAACATCTCCTCTGAGGCTGACTTCATTGTTCAATCCACTTGGGGTTAAGCACATAAATATAAGCCAGTAATAGAAAAAAATCACTTCACATATTTCAATATACTATGAAATAGGTACTTTATAAGATATTAAGGATTGATCTTTTGTTCATTGATACATGCTTAAACAACCATGTAAGAAAATAATATCTGTGCTTGTATACTTTATCCTTTCAAATGTTAATACCTCTTAATTTTGTTTTCCTTTTTTGTTTTGAAAAATGTAACATCATGATGAACAGACTAAATTGTCACAAACAATTTAAGTAGGAATGTCTATCTTAAAATACTATTAGAAAATAGTCTACAGATAACAATACCATCGAAAGCTTTACACATGGGTATTATGTGTCTTGGGAAGATTTCTGTATGTCATTCACCGAGACTGAATTCAGCTGTAATTACTATTAACAAAATGTAATGTTTCCCAAATTACCAGAGTCATCCTTTTTATTAACACAACTTGATACAAAATAAGAAACTGATTGCTAAAGCTGTCACATTAATGTCCCTCTGAGACACTGACTATAATAGCAATCACTTTTGTTCTGTCCCAGGAGACATCATAGGAATACAGGAGGTAGCTGGCAACCTATTCCTGTAATTATATTTCTCCCCATGTTTCAATTATTTGCCAGAACTTTTGCTAGTAGAACAGTAGATGAATTCTATCCTATTCCCTTCATATTAAACTTGATCATTATTGGGGTATGGAGAATTTTTAAATTCCAGATAGATATCCCATATTTTGTGTCTATAACCTCAGCTTGTGACTTAACAGTAATACGGAACAGCTAAGTCATTGCAAGAAATAAAAGTTAAGATATTGCCTAGCAACTTCTTAAAATATGAATGTCATGGAAGACTCACCAGGAATGAGAAGAGGCAAAAAAGAAAACCATTTAAAAACTATTTTAGACATAGGTTCTGAGATTCTATGTCATCTAGGTAGAAAGAGAGAGCTGAGCAGGAATGAGCTCATTTTCCATGCATCAGAGAAGCCAGAAAGGAATGGATAGAAATGAAGACATACTTTTCTAGTTATCAGTGCAAATTCATAGTGAGGCAGTAAAATCTCCATCAAAGGCATCCGAACTGCATTCTAAATTTAAAGTAATAAAAAGTATTCCAAAGGCGCACAGAAACTATGGAGTCACAATGTCCTCTGTCTTCATTCACCCCAGTCTAGTGTCTGACTCTTTTTATTTATTTGGCCAAATAATCAATATATAACTCTTTGTGGCACCAAAAGTTTTAAGCTGATTTGCATTACTAAATTTTTGTTTTGTTTTAATCACTGAAATTTATAATTAGCAAGTGGAAATATCTGCAAATGGGTTTCAAAATGTTAAAATTGACATTCCAGATACTCTCTGATGCAGTTGTTAGAAAAGTAAACATTTCATGTTTAAAATCAAAATCCTCCTGCCATGTTGCTGTGAGGATTAAATAAGAAACAAGTGGGTACATAGTCTCTATATTGTGGGTATGAAAAGGGGTTGTTAGCAAACACTGGCTCACATTCATTCTGATGCCTAATGCCTCACATGGTCCTTTGAGCATCAGTGTGTTTGTGTTGCCGCTAGAAGCTGGAACTACTCATCAAACTAACACCTTCTTTTAATTTTTATTTTTTTACTGATGTTGGAATTGCTATTAAGGGGTCTTTTATTCTCAGAAGGACTTTTTTCCATCCAACCGGAAATTTTCTTAAAACTGTGTGTGTGTGTGTGTGTGTGTGTGTGTGTGTGTGTGTGTGTGTGTGTGTGTGTGTGTGTGTAAATACATATATTATCAGTTAGCAGATCAGGGAGTTTGCTGTGAGACTATATCTCCTAGTAACACCCATAACATCTCATAAACATGCCTACCTAAATCTAAATATGATATGAACAATGACAACAACAATAGATATGCCAAAGTTGATTGAAGAAAGCCCTTGAAGCTTCAACTTTACACAAATAACTTCAAGCAACTAAGGAATTCTGAGAGTCAGAAATGTAGTTTTTTCCAGGAACAAACACACCAACTTGTTACCCTATACTAAGTGGTCAATCCTAGAAACACACATAGAAGTCACATACAGACTGAACAGGGGCAATATTTAGAAACTGTGTGTGTGTGTGTGTGTGTGTGTGTGTGTGTGTGTGTGTGTGTGCAAGATTTATTTATAAAAGTTACCATGAAAAAGAGTTTCTCATTGAATGTAGAGCTGGTTGTTTTCAACCAAGGCTGGCTATCTCTCTGGACCCATTGTTCTCTTTTCTCTGTCTCATGATATGCCAGGGTTGTGTGGGCATTTCAATGTCTAGATTTACATGGATGGTAGGAATCAGAACTTGGGCAAGCATACTTATAGAGCAAGTGATTTTACCACAGATCCATGTACCCAGCAAAAGTGGGATTCCCCTCTGTATGCTTTTAATACCATTGGTTAATAGAGAAGTAGTTTTGGGCCCGTGATAGGGTAGAGTAGAGCTAGGCAGGGCAAACTAAAATGAGTGCTGGGAGAAAGGAAGCAGAGTGTAGAGAAGCAATGCAGCCACGCCAGAGACAGATGCCGAAACTTTACCAGGTAAGCCACAGCCATGTGGGGAGAAAGGGATTAATAAAAATGGATTAAATTAATATGTAAGATTTAGCCAATAAGAAGCTAGAGCTAATGGACCAAGCAATGATTTAAGCAATATAATTTCTGTGTGGTTATTTCCGGTCTGGGCAGCTGGGATGAACAAGAAGCCACTTACTACACCCAGCTTCCATGTACTCTAAGAATATTTAAAAGAAGATATTCTGAAATTTATTTTAAATTTTCAAAATGTTTAAATATTAACCTTATAACCATTTTTCTATCTCTACATATTTGCAGAGCCAAGTTTTAATCTAAGCAGTAGCTTTCATAATTGGTTGTATGACAAAATATTTTGTAGTAAACTCTTTTCCCCTATGTTGTACTTCATTTATTAAAACAGAAACTTAAAATTATTTCAAAGTTGGTACATATTATACCAAATGAATTGCTTTAGGCACAAGTAGTGCTTTATATTCAACATACATAGCACTGACAGTCAGTACATGTTTTAATTTTCATTGCAGACCCATGTGCTTCTGGTTAACTCTAAATTATTGCTCTGTTATGTTACTAATAGTTGATAAGATGATTTTTTGATAAGTTACTTCACAAAGAACTTTGAATGTTGTATTTTTTGAGCAATGTCTTAAGTGTTAGCATAATCAAAATATTCCATTTTATGCTTTAATGATGTAACTAGAATCATCTAATTTATATTTTACACTAAAATAATAAGACCACTTCTTAAAGACGGAAAATTGTATTAGTAAAGTCATTACAACTGATTCTTCTATACATACCAAAAGCATAAATAACTCAGAATAATTGAATACACTTTGGTATATAAACTGAATCATATATCTCTATTTTGCTTATATGTAAAAATTATGTTATGTGTGCATGCATTCATGCATGTATTCACACACATAGGTATGTGTACCTGTGTGTGCAAGTGCCCACAGAGCCCAGAAGAGGATGTTAGAGACTGTGATATTGGAGTTGGAGATGGTTGTGTCCCACCTAACATGTGCTGGGAACTGAACTCTGATCCTCTAAAAGACAGCAGGTGTTCTTACCCATTCAGTCATTTCTCCTACTTGTATGTAACTATGTTTGTGTGACCATATAATTGTGTCCTACATGTCTGCATACAATGAATTTCATTGTACAAGTGCACCCTCATTTGTTTATCTGTTTAGATATATGGGTGTTCAGAATTAAGCTCAATTTTCCAATATTTTTGTTAGTTGTTTGTCTGATAATATACACAAGCAAAATCTCAGGTCCTAACATTTTTTTGAAAGTAACTGTCCACTACCTTTTAGTATATGAAGAAGAGGAATGAAAATCTATAGCCTTTGCATCATACAGTGCTCCCAGGTAATGCTGTATATGGAGTGTAAAATGATAGGGTATGGGGTGCATGGCTCATATTCACGTGAGACTGCACTCCTCCACACAAGTTTTCAACAATTCACTATGGCTCATTCATATTGCAAATTATTCCCATCTTACAAGACCCTTAAACTTGATAGTTATTATTTTGCCACAACTGAGGCACGGGGAATTGACATCCTTCAAATATTTCTCAAATGTGACCCTAGTAGTTTTGAAATAATCATCCAACTTTACCAGGTGATACATCCTTAAAATCTCATCCTTTCCTCCCCAAAGCATTAACCTGAAACCAATTGCTATAACCCCAATGATAGTGTGATGGTGTCCCAACTCAGAATATGAGAAAACAACAACAAAACACCTTCAATGTAAAGGCTGCAGGGCAGTCATATTGGTTTAAAAATATCTTTACTTCATTCAGTTAAGGTAGCAAGTATTGAAACAGAGAGTGGAGAGTAAAATGTCAGACAGTTAATTGGGATTGATGGGATAAAATTGCAAATGCTCTTGCTGTAGGAACGGTGTTGCAGGAGGTCCTTCCGCTCCTCCAGCCAATATGCTCTTACTCATGTAAAGGTAAGATCAAGTAGCCTTGGTGACTCCTGTGACTTTTCTGAAAAGCAGCTATATCCAGCTCTCCTAATTTTTGTAGTCTATTATGAGTGTTAAAATGTGATTATATCAAAAATGAGCAGATTGCAAGTTGAAATAAAATTTTCTATACTAGGAATTATTCTCCACTTTTACTTGTTATATTTCTCCACCTAATATCCAAGATTTATGAGGCTTACTAGCACAATTTTTATCCTACATATAACTTTAATTTAGATTTTTAATAATATTTTTGTGGGTATGTACTTATATAAGTGTGTGCTCCACAAATTTAAAAAAGTGTCCACATAGGCCAGGGGAAGTAGGTGAATCATTGGATCTCCTGAGTTGGAGTAAGAGACAATTGCAAGTTACCATATTTGGACCCTGAGTATCTAATTCATGTTATTTGCAAGTAGAGTAAATGCCCTTAGTCTTATTCATGATATTTATCTGTTTATTTAAATTAATAATTCAGTGTTACATATTATTGTGGCTTGAATGAAACATGTCTTTATTAGACTCATGTATTTGAACACATCATCTTCAGTTGGCGACACTATTTGGATAAATTTGGAACCTTTGGATGTAGAGCCTTGATGTAATATTTAACTGGGGTTGGATTTGGGTGCTTATAACTTTACCTTACTTTTTGTGTGTAGATAAAAATGGGACTAACCAGCTTTCTGTTCCTGCCATCATGCTATGTCTTCTGCTGTACGATGGATTCTGTTTCTCTTTTATTAGAACTTAAAACAAACCCTTTCTGCCTTAAGCTGTTTGGGTCATGGTCATTGATTGCAGCAACTTCCAAGATATGCTAAGTCAATGGTAGCACAGAGATTGTGATAATCACTAACCAACAACTGTTTTGACTTAAATCCACTCTATGAGAGGGAAGCCATAGCCAACACTGCTTGGTTGACCAAGACCATAAATCTAGATAACCTTAGGACAAAAGATAAAACCAGATAATACTCGTCAAAACAAAACAAGCAAACAAGTCCCTGAAGAAAGAAAAAAGGAGGGATAAAATGACTTCTGATTACATTCTGCTATCATCATAAATAAGAACCTTGTTCAGCCATCATTATGCAGCAGATGAGAACAAATATAAGGACCAACAGTCATACAATAGGTAGAGACTGAGTTATCTTGAAACACTTCATCTTACATGCGATGTCTTCACCAAATCCCTCCTGCAGAGCTCAGGGTACCCCAGTGAAGAAGAGGCCAAAAGAATATAAGAACCAGAGGGGATGGAGGACACCAGGAAAACAAGACCCTCTGAATCATCATGAGCAAAGATCATATGCATTCCCAGAGACCGAGTCAGTATGCACAAGCCCTGCATGACTTGCACCAGCTCTTCTGCATTTTCATTATGACTTCCAGTTAGTGCTTTTATGGGATAGCTGAGTATATAAACAAGTGCATCTCTGACTCTTGTGCCTTCTCTTGGGCTCTTTTCCATCCTTCTAATGTTTTTTCTTGTCTAACTTAGATATAATAGTTTTTGTTAGCCGGGCGGTGGTGGCACACGCCTTTAATCCCAGCACTCGGGAGGCAGAGGCAGGCGGACTCTGTGAGTTCGAGACCAGCCTGGTCTACA
>NW_004949098.1:3483655-3509933 GCF_000317375.1 Microtus ochrogaster
AAAAAAAAAAAAAAATAGTTTTTGTTTTACCTTATTATGTATTACTTTGTTATATTTAAAAAAATGTATGAATGCATGCATACATGAATTCAAACCTAGCCACAAGAGTATAGGTTAACCACTCAACTGTCACTTATACCTTCTGGGAGAGGAAAAAACTAAATTTTCTTCAATTGAGTGACACTGAGTATGTAGAACAAGCCTCATGGTCAGGAGAGTTGACCAACATATAATGGACTCCACAGGTTTTTTTTTTTTTTTAAAAAAATGTTTTTATTTGGTTAGAATTTGGTGGGTTGTTTTATTGTTTGGGGGGTTTTGTTGTTATATTTTGTTTTATTTATTTCTTGAGAAAAATAGTAGGGTGGGTAAAGAATGGGAGAGGATCAATGAGGACTTGTGGAAGGAGAAGAATATAATCAAATGATATTTAAATTTAAAATATATTGTAAATAATAAAAATAGAAGAGAAAATCCAGTAATATTAATATTCACACAATATCACTTCTACCATACAGATTTATTTTTGCTTGGAATATTATTTGGTACTCTAGTAAAAGGCCTGTGATATAGTAATAAAATACTTGTGAAATGTAGTGGTTTGCTTGTCAATCATGAAAAAAATCAAACTCATTTTATAGATGTAAGGCTAGTGAGTGATATTGTGGAAATAATAAAACATGGAATTTCTTTAATTTTAGATTTATTTTACTTGTTTACCTGTGGAGGTCAGAAGACAGGTTTTGATGCCCTGGGCCTGGAGTTACAAATAACCATGAGCCACTGTGCATATACTAGGACCCAGACCAGGCTTTTCTGCAAAAGCATCAAGCTCCACTAATTGCTTTTTTTTTTTTTTTTTTTTTCTAATCTGTAGGAAAACAATGCTGCTCCTTTAGGTTTAATATGATAATATAACTATAATTAGAAATAAGATACTAGTATCTTGTGTTTTTATTTCAAGATTTAAACAACAATCAACTGGTTAACTCTGAGTCTGAAGGCTTAGTTTTTTTTGTCCTTTGTTCTGTGAGTTTTTTTTAGCAGTTATTTCTTCATCATCTTTTTCATTTTAAATGACATACTGAAGTCCTTGTTCTGTCATCTGATCCACATTATGTAGATGCAGACAAAAACCTATTAAATTTCTCCCTCTCTCTTGTATCTCCCTCCACTTCCTGAATTCTATTACCACAACACATTTGCATCAATATTCCTTCATATAAGGCAAAACATTTTTGGAGGCCAACTTTTGTTTCTCCATGTGTAAAATTTCTATTGTGGTCTGTTTCATCTTGGCATGGGGACAGTTTAGTTAAGTAAGGTTTTACAGCTCCTGAAATACCAGACTCCAACCTTAACAAGCAAAATTAAAAACCAAAGAAATTACCAGGACAACTGCAAAAGAAATCTTAACCATAATCTCAAAATCATTACTGTCACCTTGTCAAATCCTGTGTCTCCTGGCTTGGGTAATGAGAATTGTCAAACAAGTAACTGAACACCAGCAATCTTGTCTGCTAATGTATCTGTCAAGAAACCAAATGAACACAAGAGGAGGAGGCAGAAATTAAGTTGCTTTAACAAGTTTGGCCCAATGTTTCCTAAATGGAGCATAGAAAGCTGGGCGCAGTCCAAATAAATAGTGTTAGATTGTAAACACTTACTGTGTAAAACCAAATGGGCATGTTATCCAGGAAGAGTGGACTGACAAATGTCGGTCTATGCTTTTCCATCCTTAAGATTTATGTTTAGGGAATGTGAAACCTTAAAAGAAATGATAGCCACCTTCTAAGCTGTGTAAAATATTCATCCAGGCCTGGAAAGAAGCCTCAGTGGTTAAAGCCCTTACTAAGCAAATATGAGGACTGTGGTTCAGGTTCCAAAGAACCCCTTATGTACCAGGTAGGCAAAACAGCCTGCTTATTATTCCAGTCCTGGAACATGAAAATAGAGAATCCCCAAGAGCAGACAGGCTAGCGATACCAGACATATCAATGAGCTCTATATTTCTTTGAGAGACCCTGCATCAAAGAACAAGGTGGAAGAGTGACATAGAATGAATCCTGTCTACAACCTGGGACTTCTATATGCACATACACCTGCAAGGATGTGTTACTTCATCTATGCAAAAACCTATATACACAGGCACCCTACACACACACACACACACACACACACACACACACACACACACACACACACACACGTAAAAAGAGATTGGTGGCTGTCATCCAAACATTATAAGAGAACAGAAACATAACGTTTGCAAAAATAATATACAGAGTTGGCTATTAAAAAACTTGCTCATCAGTGGATGTGTTGGCACTAGTGTCTACTGAAACATTGCCGACTTAGACAGGCAGTAGATCTAGCTAAAGCCCATGTAAGCCTGGATCAGGAAGATGATGGACTGCTCCTCTAAGCAGTCTGAAAGTCTTGGTAGTTAAGACTCTAGCTTTAGAGACAGTAGTTCCTGCATTGAGTACAATGCCTACTGGAATACTTGACAATCAGTTTTTAAAATAACAAAAGTCTTAAAACACAAAGAATGTCTTATGGGAGCAAAAGATTTAAATGAGCCATGCCTTCTTAACAGCATGGAAGTTTATGCAGCTATTAAAATAAGAATAAGGGTGAAGTTGAAACCTGAACCCCACATTCCTGTTTTTATAAGTCTCACTCATTTATTTATGCGTAGGGCATGACTGACTTTTTGATAGATTTAAAAAGTTGCATCCTTATGACAAATAACATATGGAGAGAAAACATCAAAATATCTACTATGTGTTCTTTTGCATAACTTCTTATGCAAATTTTAAACATTTAGATTTGAGATACATTTTTTATTAGCTAGTACCCTGTTTAAAAAAAAAAAAGAATGGTACCAAAGTCTGTATGTTGGTTATGAATTTGTTTGTAGGGGAAGTATGTTTGAGAGTATAACATGGGGTACAATGTTAACATGGACCATTTCATCGACAGATTCAATTTTTTCTGTTTTTTAAAATTTATCCATAAAGAAAAAATACTGCTTACATAAAATGGGGAAAGATAGTTATAAATACAAAATGAAGCAAATTACAGAAACTCCAGGAGCTTATTCCTTTGATTGTGCAAATGCTGGTTTTAACAGATGAGTTTTCAGAGAAGGAAAAGGGAGCCTCCCTTGGTTTGAGGGCAGAGAGGATTGTTAGTGAAGGGCAGGCTGCCTCAGAGACTGTTGGAGCCTCATCCTAGTGCAGGGCATGCTCCACATCAAGTCAAGGTTCTGCAAGTTGATAGCAGCTGTCTGGAAGGGGAACAACGGCTCATTTTGGTCATGGTCTCACAAGAATAGAAAGTCTGTTACTTTTGTCTGTGTTCCTTCAGCCAAACATAAAACATCTGTCACTAATCTATTGTCTGAAGTAGCAGCAAAGGCTTCTCCTGATCTGAGTCCCCACAGTTGCTATAGGAAAGCACGTTTAGGTGTTTACAGCCACTGTGTCAACACCTCCATACCTTGCCAGAACAGCACAACTAACTATATTTTTAGTATTAGTAAATTGTTCAGAATAAGTAACAATGATTTGGGTTGGATAAATATCTCAGTTGTCCAAATGATTGCCATTAAGTGAACAAAGCCATAAGTACAATCTCTGGAACACACATAAAATGAAGTCGGAAGTGGTGGTACACTCTTGTAATATCAGTACTAAAGAGGCACAAACAGGACAATCCCTGTGGCTTTCCAGTCAGGCAGCCTAGCCTACTTGGAAAATACAAGATCTTCAAGAGACCCATGTTCACAAGTCAGACTGGACAGCATAGTTACATATGTACTTTCATATACACAAACATGCATACATACATACACACAGAAAAATCATAGCAATAGACTTTAAATTACTTGGACCTCTTGAATTCATATTTGTCCTTAAAACATTTCCCTAAATAAGCATGATAGACTGTAAGGTAGAAACAAAAAACTTAAAAGCCTTTTGACTTTTGCTAGGTTCTCTGAGTGTACTGTTTTTCGTTTTGTTTTGTTTTTTATTTGTGTGCGTGTGTTTTACTACTTTTGCTTTCTGCTGGTTTAAGAGGTACAGTAGAATCCGAGGCTAGGGAAAATTGCCTAATAGAGGGCACCCAGGAGCTGAGCGCTCAAGGAGAATAAGTGGGCTTAATCTTTGGAGCCAGAAAAGTGTATGGAACAGGTGGATTGAGTCCTATTAGCATTTACATCTCACTAAAACCCTCATTTGCATGCCATTAAATTGTAGGAGACTGTTGGCGGTCTCTATTATCAAATTGTTTTGAACATCAAATGGGTCAACACTTATGAAGCACTTGTTTTATTTTTAAAATTTACTGCTGTCTTTATTTGTGTATACATGTGTGTGGCTGGAAGAGTGTATGCCACCTGTGTGTGAAAAAGGCCAGAAGTAGGTATTGGATTTCTGGAGCTGGAGTTATAGAAGTCTGAAAGCCACCTGACATGGATGTTGGAAAGCTAAACTGGTACAAATATTTTCATCTACTAAGCATTCTCTCCAGCCCCACTGTATGTATAAAACCCTAGCTGTGGAGATACAGCCAGCAACGTAGAATGGGATATTGACTATTTGTGCTGTGAAGAGCTTCCGCTCAAATGCAATTCATAGAAGCCCTCTGAGGAAGCATTTAGGAAGGTATTGCTCACACAGTTATAGGCGCAAGATATAAATCAGACACAGATGAAAATCATACGAAATCCAGATATAAAATCTTTGGGATTTTCATCTGTTACAAAATATAATTTCACGAAAACTCAGGAAAGTCAGACCTTTGTGGTGGTTCATTGGGTAAAGACCCTCACTACCAATCCTGAGGACCTGAGTTCATCCCCACGACCTACCTGGTAGAAGAAAGGATTCAACTCCAGAACTTTGTCCTGTGACTGTATGAGCATCATGAATTTATCTGCTCACATACACACAGAATATATATATATATATATATACATATATATATACATATATATATATATATGTATGTATGTATGTATGTATATACATATACATACACACAGAATGAATAAACAAGCAAGGAAATAAATAAATAATAAAAAGTTTCAAAAAATTAGAAGGGTCTAATGAATGAATGGAAACAATCAATTTTGTTTAACGCCTACTCTGGCTGTCTTGTTTAGATATGAGACAAGCAGAGCCTCACCCCTCAATTCTCTATACCCAGGTTAAGTCCATCTTTTTCTGCTTTCTTTCAAAAATGACTAGAAGGTGTAGAATATGCTATTTTCCTTTGTCTGGAGAGGCTGTCAGGATTGGAGTGTGGATGAGTTCAGTCCTTCCACCAAACCCTCAGGCGTCACTCTACTATGTGGTGTGTCTTTGAAAGGTTTTATGACTTCCATGCATGTCTCGGTTCCATCCCTTGCCCCAAACATTGGTTTATCCTTCTAGTTTTTGCTGTAAATGTACTCTACAGCAGTGTACTATTTCTTCCTAACATTAACCGGGTGTCATTTAAAGTTTCCTAATGACATATAGCTGACCTGCTGATTCCTGTGGTATTTCAACCTTTTCTGGACTCTTGATTGTTTCAATAAGGGATAAATGCTGCTATTGAATTTGGTTCAGTCACATCAACAAGATGGCAACACAATTATGCAAATGCAATTTTATTTTATTGACAGTACCAGATAATTTTAGATCTGTAGGCACAGTTTTAATTATTTGCTTTGGACTTCAGTTTCAAACCCTGAGACTGACAGAGCTGGAGGCCAGCCTGGTGACAGAGTGCACACCCACATACTCCAGGCTGAGATTCAATTTCTAATCCCAGAAAAGCAACTCAAAATTTTCAGAATAAAAAAAAATGATTAATTTTTTTGTTAATATAAACATATTGCTTCAGTTATTTTTCCTTTAAGTTAAAAACAGCTAATGAGTTATTTAGATGATAATTAAACAGGCTATCATTTTCAAATCATTAGGCAAGCCTTAAATCTTTTGCAAAATCTTGTCTAATTCAAGGGAAATCAGTCATCCACTCAGTATCATCTAAACTAGATTAAAATTAAATTTAAAAAAATAGCAATTAAATTAATTTTAAAAAAGAAAAAGGTGTGACCTGGTATTCCTAGAACCATCAAATGGTTAGGGAGAAGATGGAGATGTGGTTCAATGGTTAAGAGAGAGAACTCCCTACTCTTTCAGAGGAGGTGATTTTAAGGAAACGAAGCAAGCACAATATAAACATGTATACATTCAGCCAAATAATTAAACACAGAAAACAAAAACAAATAAGCCAGTTCTTGTTTTGATTTTTAATCTTCAAGTGCTAAGGGGGCAATATTAAAACACTGAAGACACTAGAAACCAAGTCAAGTGAGTCAGGTCAGACACTTTTTTGCTGAATAGTCTCAGGAATATAAGACCCAAGAATAACAGGACTTTCAGAAGATAAGATTACACAGAATTATCAAATTTAAGATAGGAAGCATGCAATCAGTCTTTCTTTGGTTCTGTTGGTTACTTTGAGTAAAAGTAACCAACTTTTATGAGGGAAATTGAGTACAGAGAAGTAAGTTTGGAGAATGTTTTCATCAAAACTTCTGTAAGTAATGAACCAGCCTACCAGGCACTGCAACTATTGGAAGCATTCTTCTTTGCTCCTACATCCTGTCTTCACAAGTATTATTCTAGAACTTCTTTTATGTATTTTTCCCTATCTTTTTCTTTCAGACCTAGTGCAGGATCTCTCTTTATCTATAGCTACCATGAAGGCTGTAACTGTCTTAGTCAGTCATTGAACAGAAATGTGTAAATACAATCTGGCTGAAATCAATATTGTCTGCAT
Organism: Microtus ochrogaster; assembly: GCF_000317375.1. Taxonomy (NCBI): domain Eukaryota; kingdom Metazoa; phylum Chordata; class Mammalia; order Rodentia; family Cricetidae; genus Microtus; species Microtus ochrogaster. The sequence goes on from NW_004949098.1 coordinate 3,490,499, forward strand.
TTTTCTAAGATCAAAATATTTGCTCAAGATATTGCCAAAAGATGCACTTTGATGGTCAGTTCCTGTACCATGTTGAATTCTAACTACTTAGATGAGGTACAGCATCCTTCTCCATTAGAGAAAATCCCACTGGTAACCCACAAAATATGCCTGCCTTCCTCAAGGACACCCATACACCCTTCCACAGAAATAAAAACTGGTGGCTCCTCCAAACACTTCGGCTTTGTGGTCATTTTCTTGGAACATCAAGGCCATTTCTAGTACTACCAGACTGCATATGTAGTATTCTTGTTCCCAATCTTCCCTCACACATATCAGCAATAGCATACCCTCAAAAAAAAGAAAAAGTCAGTTCTTCCAACACCATAACTGCAAGGACTCTTGCTGGTCTAAGGAATGGAAACACGTGATATCTCCGGCCTTGTGAAATCTCATGACATCTTTAATTGCAATGAAGGACATCAGCTGACAATCATCTGAACTTGGTTAAAAGAGCTCTAAGTATTATAAGATTTCTATTTAGCACGAGGGTTTCTGATAAAGAACAAAAACAGGCTGCTGCCCTTTCCTGTGTCAATATATGTGAGCCAACAGTCATCTGGACAGGAAAACTTTCTGTGTAGAAGGCTTTCTGAATTACAGAAACGGAAATTGCAAGGGAAACTTCTCCTTCCTAGAGAGGCACTACTCTCTCCTCTGTGAAAAACTGGGTCATGTACATTGGGTGTATCTCACTGAAGTTATCTATACAGATCACAAAAAACGGGGAGCCAAGAGGAATTCAGAAGGACATCTAAGGAATAGTGAATGTGTGTTTGAATTACACACACACACACGCACGCATACTTTCACACACTTATGCATGTATTATATATATGTTTGTGTATATACATATATAGTCTATTAGTTTGAAATTTGCAATGTGATTTACATGCTGCTACTTTTAAAAGGATTTTTTTATTGATTTTTATTGAGCTCTACATTTTTCTCTGCTCCTCTCCCTGCCTCTCAAAAGAATCTTTAAATTGCACTATCAATTAGAAAAGTAACACATTTGCATACAGAAACACCCTAGACTATTTTCTCATTTCATGCTAATATTACATTGTAATTTTCCAGTAAGTTTAAATTTACCAAATTATAAATCAAGGCAAATTTTCTGAAAGATCTTTGCCATGATTTCTACCACAGGATTCTTTCTTAATACTGTTGGTTATTGCGACTGACCCCAAAGACCTAATTCTCCCCCTCAGCTGGACAGAGCATCAAATAGGCTCAGTACTGACTGGAGACCTCTGACCTCCCTGTTTTCAACAATTCCTTTTGTAAAGGTAATGCCATTGTAAATCCTTTTTCTGCCCTTTGAGATGTAAATATTTTTAAAGCCTCTTTCAGATTTTACAACCCTGGCCTATCTTTCTCAAGGTTCTAGAAACTATGTTTTAAAAGTAATCAGGATAGAGACCTTTCAGCTACTTTTCCTGAGGCCAAAGGAGCAGAAGTCAGCCTGGAGCCTTGCCCTGAACTATAAACCACTTTCTGACCTGGAAAGACTAAAAGAGTTTACTTTTACTTGTATGAGGTTAGTTTACAAACAGCTGGTCTATGTCTCTAAGCAATCTAAAATCATTTTTCAAAACTTTATTGTTATTATTATTATTATTATTATTATTATTGAAAGAAAGAAACTAGCCCTCACAGGAACTAGCCCTCACAGGCTCTCGCTCTGCCTTTGCTGGTATTTTTTTTTTCTCTTTAGTGTATGGCTTTCTCTAACAGCCAAACAGTGATTCTGTCCTTGCGTAGGACATGCTATAGGATAAAACCTCAATTTCAGTTTATTTTGTTGTTTTCCTTGCTGATTGGCTTTTAGTTTAGTTTTCTGAGATAGTCTCACATAGCCAAGAAGACTTAGATATGATTTTTTCTTCCCTACACCCCAAGTGGTGTGATTACAGCCATGGATCCCCACATCCAGCTAATTTTCCAAGTTGTAAAAGTAAATTTCAAACTACTGGCCAGTAGCCTCTTGTGTAGATCAAAGGAAATGACCTAGGTTAACACTAGGAAGAATGAAGCTCAGTAAAATAGAATCAAAAATACCTTCTAAGAGATTCAATAAGCAATTGTGAGAATATAAGAGTAAACACACAAAGTAAAAAGACAAGTGTTACAATTTTATAAAAAGAAAGTTGAAGCAACAACCAATTATTAACTAGTGCACAACATACCAGCACATTAATGATTGGTCCTGCATACTTGTATGGTAGTTCACAAATCATAAAGAGTAGACTTAGAAATGTCTGTTGTTTTCTGAAGGACAGTCTGTCAACACACATGGAAATTTATACCAAAAGTTCACCCTTGGTAAACTACCTGATGCTTTTCTTTGTAGATTTTTTCCAGATACATAGTAGGAAAGAAGCAAATTTATGTCTGGACACATGCTACAAAATATGAAATCTAATTGTAATCTATAGCTGTTGACATCAGTACGTAACTAACAATTAAAAAGTCATGAATGTGATATAGCTAAGTAGACCTGTTGGTAGTCACCATCTAGTGAAACAGATCATCATCCATCCTTTGTCTCTCACAGAAATTGTGTGTTTCCACACTGTTTTTCTGATTCTCTTTAAACAACACATAGAACTAATGTGGGAGGGTCTTCTGTTTTGTGTTGATTTCATTGGTTAATAAAGAAACTGCCTTGGCCATTTGATAGGCCAGCCCTTAGGTGGGTGGAGTAGACAGAACAGAATGCTGGGAAGAAGGGAGGTGAGGCCAGATGCCATGGAGCCAGCCACCAGGTCAGACATGCTGAATCTTTCCTGATAAGCCACCACCTCCTGGTGCTACACACATTAAGAGAAATGGGTTAACCAAGATGTGAGAATTAGCCAGTAAGAGGATAGAGCTAATGTGCCAGGCAGTGTTTAAAAGAATACAATTTGTGTGTTGTTATTATGGGGCATAAGCTAGCCAGGTGGCTGGGAGCCAGGCAACAGGAACACAGCCCTCCTCTCCTTCTACATAGAACGTTTTATCACTATTGTCCACTTAATACCCCAAATCCTGTTATCTCCCAAGAACCAAAAGGTTTCCCTACATGTTTTATGATAACAAGTCTTTCCCTTAACCTAAGTGACCCATCCTTCCATTTTGTGTATTTCTTCATTTGCTTTTTAAATGGTGTTCTATAATTAGATAGTGCCAACTCACTGAAGAGGCACAGTCTCAAGAGAGGTTGGGAAATCAGTCACATGTCCGACTTTTAATTAATAAACTTGACTTAATGGTTGATTTCTGTTCCCCATCTACATAAAATGTCTTGAACTGACCATTGCTTGCTGAGCTACAAAATAAACTAAATTTAAAAATGTCATCAGATCTAAAAACAAGCTCACTATACATTCATGGTATGATTTACTCTGCCTTCTGTAGAGGATTTTATTTACTCAAACTAAAAGTTTTTATTGCAATTTTTTCTCTAAAGGGACATTTCATTTTAAATTCCTTATGCTCTTCTTTTGATTAAAACATGTGCATATGCTAAATCAGTAGGGAAGTGGCGAGGCTTTATATGGTTAAATAGGGCTCTAATGGACAAATACAGGCAGCTGAAATGAAATACTTTCTACCTGAAAACTCTATGAAGCAGCAAATTGAGACCCTGCACTTCCAAGGGTCTACTGAGGATCACATTATTTTCCTGCTGGAAATTAAAATGACACCTGGAAAATAGAAGGAAACATTTCAAGGGACAGAGTCCAAATCTAATAATCTCTTTGTTTAATATCATGTGGTTTGAAATTGTGTAGCTTAATTTATTTTTAAAGAGGCATTATTGATTTATTTGTGTGCTATTTACTTTTCTTTTCAGTGTACAGAAGTGTTACTATAATTCAAACATGGGTAATATCTTACAGGATGAGGATCCCTTTCTTGAACACTCCCATTTAAAGTTTTACTGGCATGACAATCTGTAGGAGTGATACTTGAAAACCAGGGTAAATTTGATTGCCTTTTACAGAATCCTGAGGGGTATTAACACATAATTGCTATTTTCCATTTGTTTTTACTTTCTATATGAAATGTTAGACATAAAATGTTGCATGCATGTGGAAATCATGAGCTAGGGCTGGAGAGATAGGTAAGAGGTTAAGAAAACCTGCTGCTGTTCCAGAAAATCCAGGTTAAATTCCCATCACCCACATGGCATCTTACAACTGTTTGTAGCTCTAGCTCGAGCGACTCTGACACTCTCTCACAAGTATATATGCATCCAAAATATTAGTGAAGTCAAAATTATGAAAAAAGGAAATAATGAGATAAGTTTGATTCAGTATTTTCAGCTAATTTAGTAAAATATAGTTTTTCCAGTTAGATCATTAATTAACCTTTCAGGTCTGAGATCCAATCCAGTATGCTGTATTACATTGTTCTATTCTATCTCATTATATCCCTGCAAGCTATGGCAGTTTCAAAAACTTTATATTAATATTTTTAAATAACTCTGATCAGTACTTGTCATTATTTGTACAGCACAGTTTGTGTTTCTCTGACATTTTTCACAGCTGAAGTATCCTGGATTTTTGGTGAAAACATCACAGAAGTGATGCTGGGCCAGCACAAGTATACCTTGTAACTTCTTTATAGGACACTGTTCAACATTGTCACACTCTTGTTTTGCATAGTAGGCTACAGTTTGGGAGCTGCCATGGCAAATGCTAGCATGTGATGATCCTGAATTCATGTTTGTATTGAATAATTCAAATTCATCTAATGTCTGACCAGCAATTAACATTAAGAAAAGCAAGACATGGGCCTGGGAAAATGGCTTCTTTTATAAGGGTGCTACTTACGCATTCATGAGGACCAGAACCCTAGCCCTAAGCATCCAGGTTAAAAAGGAATGCTGGGCATGGCCACCGACATGCAGCCTTGAGATGACAGAGATGGGAGATTCTCTGGGTCTTGCTAGCTGTTATCCCACTCAATGTTTAGTCAGACATTCTAGCTCAAGAGAACAAGGGGAAGAGCAACAGAACAGGTCTCTCAATGTCTTCCTCTGGCCTCCTTACAATGACACACATATACTTACCTCCATCTCTATCTCCTGTCTCTGTCTGTCTCTCTTTGTCTCTGTACCTTTTTCTGCCTGCCTCTGTCTATCTGTGCCTGTGTCTACCTGCCTCTGCCTGTCTCCGTCTGTCTATGTCTCTCTGTCTCTCTCTCCCCAGGATCCTCCTTGCAAAAACAGCAAAGTATATTTTTAGAATTTATTCTCTCTTATTTCAAATACTATAATGGCAAAAAAATGTTTTTAATAGGTTGATTTAATGGATTGATGTTAAATTTAATGGTTACATATTAAAATATGCCTGATGATGTGGGGAGGTCATTTGTTAATCTGTTGTTTCATTAGTTAATCAATAAAGAAAACTGCTTGGCCTGATAGGTCAGAAATTTTGGTAGGTGGAGTAGACAAAACAGAATGCTGGGAAGAAGAGAAGTTAGGCAGACGCCATGCCTCTCCTCTCCAGGGCAGATGCGATGAAGCTCCAGCCCAAGATTGACGTACACTAGAATCCTTTCCAGTAGCTTTGTGGTTCTACACAGATTATTATAAATGGGTTAGTCAATATGTGAGAGTTAGCCAAGAAGAGGCTGAAACTAATGGGCTGGGCAGTGTTTAAATGAATACAGTTTGTGTGTTGTTATTTCGGTATCAAGCTAGCCGTGCGGGAGCTGAGCGGGATGAAAAGCAGGCCCGCAGCTCCTTCTACAGCCTGCATTGCTACAAGACCTGTCCTATATCTCAATGGAAATCAAATAACAGCCACATCCTACCTGATATTGACTCAAATTTCTGTTCTTTAACATGTTAGTAGGGAAGCAGAGACTCAGGGAGCTTCTAACTTCTTTCCGCTTGGTGTAGTGGGATATTTGTACACTGTGTAAAAAAATGTGTTGCTGTTATTGGTGTAATAAAAAACTGAATGGCCAATAGCTTGACAAGACAGGTGGGACTTCCAGGAAAAAAGAACAGAACTCTGGATGGTGCTATGCATGAGAGGGATGCCATCAAGACATAGAGGGCGTCATGGGGGTAGATATACAGAATGAAAGAAAGGTAAAAAAACATGAGGCAAAACATAGATTAATGATTAAATTAAATAAGTTAACTTAAGCTATAAGAAATAGTTGGACCTAAGCTGAAGACTAAGTTTTCATAATTAATAGTAAGTCTCTGTGTCATTATTTGGGAGCTGGCTAGCAGGACAGAGAAAGATTTGTTACAGCTAGGGTTAGTGGCTCCTATTTTTGTGCTATGGTGATATAGAACATAGTAGATAGGAAAATTACAGAGGCATCAAGATTAACATGTGGAAAAATTAATGGCAGAAGAAGAATGAAAGCTGTCTTGTTAAAATGCCTACATGTAACAGAGTTTGTATAGAAAGAATGCAGAATAATAAATGACCCATTAATGGCACCTAAATAGCTCTGTTTTGGACCTGGGTCAATCCCTGGCCAGTATCCAAGTCTCTTTGTTTCTTTCTTTTCATAACCTATCTCCCCATCTATAGATGTCTTTGTGTCTCTGCCATAACATGATTCAGAGATCCACAGATATAGACATTTTGCCAGGTGCTATTCAAACTCAGATTTGTCCCTAGAGAAGTTGGGCTAGAACAATAAGGGATGTGTCAGACTTTCTAGTAGTTAGATGTTCACAAAGGCCCCTACATATGAAAGAAAGAAACATGAAATCAGCACTTTGGGTGTGATTTACAACTGGATTTGAACTGTAAAGGCATCTATGTTCTGAAATAATAGTGATGCACAGATGCTGGAGATGCTGAAATAGAAACTGATTGTGGGAGGAGGATGTTCACTCCCAAAGGTGTAAATTCATCTGTGCTTTTACATTGGGAAATTCAAAGTTAAAGCCTGTGAGCTTAGAATTTATGTATGAAGGTCACCAGGCAGGCTTTTCAGCAATGCCTACTTAGAAGGGAATTCCTTTTACATAAACTTTCAATAAAATGTGCAAAGGGAAAGTTCAGACTCTAACTGGCCCCTGATTGTTCTTTACAGAAAGTTCTCCTGGGCTAGGTCTCTCTCTACCCTCTGCCTTCTTTTCTTTGTAGTCTTTCAACTCTCCCAGACATTGTTACTCTATTTCTTATTTCCTACTGATTTTTGTATTGGTGTCAGTTCCACTAAATCTCTTCACATTCAAGTTGGAAAGTACTAAATGATAACTATAGTACACCGGCCTAATGGCATTTTAACAAGAGATGGAAGCATATATATATAGCCCTCAAAGTAGCAGTGGTTTCTCATGTTCCAGACTGATGAAGCAACTAGGTTAGCCTTGTGCACACCCACCATTTCCTACAAGTGTGTCCCACTTCTTTAAGTTGGTTATGTGCAAAATGAAAGTCTATTAGAAATTGTAAATATGACTTTTTAATCCATTACACTCTCATGATCTCAAAGCTGTTCGAGGAATTCATTACAAAAATCAAGTAAACATGAGTTTCCTGTTTGACTTCTTTAAAAATAGGTCTTTTTGTAAAGATTCATAATGGGTTAAAGTGTGGAGTATTAAAAGCACTGAGTGCCCAGGGGTGGGTCATCTGTATCGAACTCCCATCATCCATGGCTGAGGGAACTTTGCATATGACAGGACAGAAGGAATTTCAAAGCAATGACGAGAAGCAGAACTGGGTTGTGATGACTTCTGAGTGAGACATGGTTGATGTATAGGAACAACCTAATAAAAATTTCAGCATCTAACAGGTTCTGAAAAGCCAGCTAAGATTACCTTGCCAGCCTTGATGCAAGGGGAGAAGTTTGGTCCTGCCTCAACTTGATGTGCCACCTTTGCTTGAGCCAATGGGAGGTCTGCCCCTTTCTGAATGGAGATAGAGGAGTAGAAGGGGAGTGGGTAGATGGGAAGGTGGGGGGCAGGGAGTTAGGAGTAGAAGAGGGAAGGGAAACCAGTCAGCATGTGAAATACATAAAAAATATTTAAATAAAATAAAATTAAAAAATTAAGAAATTCAAGCACAGATTAGGGATGGGCTCTCCAGGCTCAGACCTTATTGCAGAAATTATTGGCAGTTATGGTTGCTAAGATAAGGAGAGCCACATTCCTCTGCGGATGTGACCATTAGTCAGATGCCACATAGCCACATACCTTGAGCATAAGGGCAGCAGCACTAATTGAACTCACTTTTTAATATTTTTTAATGGATGAGAATTTGGGAGTGAGTGAGAGTGGGGAACTGTAGTGAAGGTGGGTAGTGGCATATACATATGATCAAACTACATTGTATAAATACATGAACATTTCAAAGATAAAACTTACTATTAAAAATATGTATGCTTGAATTTATTTTTATTATCAAAATGTTGCCTAATGTTATTCCCATGTTTATTATATGTCAATTCCTAAGAAGTGCATAAAGAAGTCAGTAAACATATGCCATGAATTTGATAGAAGAAAAACAAAAGCATGACAATACAAACAAAAAGATTAATATAGTTTTAAAACATCAAAACACACACACATTTTAAATACCCAATCTCTATAATTTAAAAATAACAAAGAAAATGTATCATAAAGCCAATGTGAGTTAAAACAAGAAAGAGCTACAAAATGTATCTGTAATAAGAATTATTTTGGATGTTTGCTTGAACTACATATACTCAAACACTTAAAACATATTGCTGAGTTATCCTTTCTTACACTAGCTTCAGTTTCTTGCCTACCTCAATGCTCTCACTATTTGATAAGGGCTGATATTTGATAAGCCGCACTGAGCTTTGTCAGAACACAGGTTAATAACAATAAAATATATAGACTTTGCTCATGTCATGGGAAAATATCACCTTGTCTAGTTTCTGGATAGTTTTATTAAAAAGAAAACTCCACAGAGAAGGGATATTGAAGAGAACTCATAACTTTATTACAAAAGGCACCATCTGCTGGTTAGTAGAAACGTATACATCTTCCATCTGTCTGTCCTGCAGTCTTTGAGAAAGAATAGGAAACTGCCTCTCTTCCTGCACTCCTGAACAGGTTTTCTTCTGTCTGTACAAGTCACAGGAAAAGGAGGTAGATTTTTATTGATAAAATGGTTTAGTCTATGTGTGTGCACATGGAAGAGAAATGGAAATCAATACTTTCAACTTGCTTTTTATTGGAAATATTAGGTATATAAATGAGCACATTTTCTGACCTAAATCCTTCTTATATAACTAGGAGGTAGTTGTTGGCTGGAATCCCTCAAAGCAAATACTACAGAATTTAAATGGAAGTCTTTTAACTGTCAAACCTTAAAAAACACCATGGACCAAATAAATATTAGATGAGTGAAGAAAAATAAATTAATTAATTGTTGTAATATAATCTTAGGTGAGACTAAATTAGGATATCTTCAGTTTTCATATTCTTAAAGCAGGTACGATTTGTCATGCTCAAATCTAATGAGCGAATTTAACATGAGCAAGAAGTAAATTGATGTATTTTATTTTTAAGCAAAGATTATGATACAAAGAATAATTTATATTTCTTGAGATTTCAAAGATAGAGTCAAGCCTTATTCTAGGAGGTTAACAGACAACATAAGTATTGATCCAGTGAATTATAAGAACTGAACAAAGAGATCTAGGACTGCTGCAATGGCTTTGTTGTCAATCCAACAATGTTCATATCTATATATTCTGGTGGGAATTCAAGCAAATTTTTCCAACTGAAAATTAAGATATGAAATTCTGATATGCAGGAAGATAAAGACTAGCTTTTAAAAAAATAATCCCTACCTCTTGTACACATGGAGAAATTGAATTTTAAAAGTAATTCAGATAGAGTTAAGGTGCCACGCAGAGATGTGAAGGCGTTTCCTTTAGGCTCCAGTTTCTAAAGTTATCTCCAATGCTTTGCAGATTCTAAGGTCTTCTGCGAGTTGGGAGATGAAGTTAGGGTGGCCCCAATTTCCTCTTGTATGTGTAAATCCCTCTAACCACTATGCCATCCTTCTTTACCATTCTTTTTTTCTTTTCTTTTTTTTAATTAATTTATTTATTTAAGGATTTCTGCCTCCTCCCCGCCACCGCCTCCCATTTCCCTCCCCCTCCCCCGATCAAGTACCCCTCCCTCATCATCTCTAAGAGCAATCAGGGTTCCTGACCTGTGGGAAGGCCAAGGACCACCCACCTCTATCCAGGTCTAGTAAGGTGAGCATCCAAACTGCCTAGGCTCCCCCAAAGCCAGTACGTGCAGTAGGATCAAAAACCCACTGCCATTGTTCTTATAGAGTCCTGTTGAATCAGTTTAAGCAACACAACTGACAGAAACAGTGCACATTGCTTATCCAGATAGTAAAATCATTCCCTGAGTAAACTCTCAAGGCTTCAAAATAAGCTCTCATACCACAGTAACCCCACCCACACATTTGAAAAAAAAAACTTCTATTTGCACTAAATTGTATGGTGGTTTCAGCGATTCAATTAGCATAGACCTTCCCAAATGTTGCAATACTTCTGTTCCTAACCAGTGACTGACTACGTCATATGAATCCGGAAGGCAATGATGGAAATAAAGGGTTGTCATAGTTTCACAGGGAAACTGCTTCTGTCAGAAACATTTACCTTCTCAGTTCCTAACATTAATAGATATTGCAGAACAGGAGACAAAAGTATTATAAAGCCCCTAAATAGGATTTGGGGAAGGCCTCAATAGTTAAGAACACTAGATATTCTTTTAGAAGAACTGGGTTTAGTTCTCATCACTCCTGAAGTGCATCTCACTCTATCTAGCTTTTCATTCTATCTCCAAGGAATCGGAGATCCTCTCCTGGTCTCTAGAGACATCTGTACTCATGCACATATCCCCAATACGATGCCACCCCGCCACACATATGCACAAGAAAATTCAATATTCATTGTCTCTCAATAGTATTCAAAATTCCCTTTTGGAATTAGTCCTTTTCCGCTATGTCACAGACAACAGGTAGTGGCCCTGATTTTTTTGATCACACACCAGCCTCATCCAGCTTTTCTTTTCCTCTTACTAAGCTCTGCAGGACATCAAAAGATTAGTATCCATTGATCATGATTACTTCCTGACCAAAATCCTTCCAACTAGTAAATCCAAGTACACGTTTCCCCAGGAAGTGACTGCTGGCTTTGAGAATTAATCTTTCTCCAATCTCCTGCTGTCTGAGATCAAACTGGGATCTGACTTGTGATAAAACTGGCACTAATGATAACAGAACCCCATCCAACATCATTAAATTTCTGCTTTATGCGAGGACCCCACGAAATGGTTGCAATTTTCGTTTATAGGAACCAAGCCTTTACATTTATTTTTTTATAGGTAGGTTTAACCTTTGTTTCTGTTGCTTGATACAAATCTATAAACTCAACGGCAAAGGAGGCAGGCATTCTGGCTTCCTTGCTCCGCACTGTAACTGTACCATGTTTGGTCCAACTGAGAGACAATGTTTATAGGAAGAACCCAGTTCCAAAGGAAAATGCACATGACCAGTGGCATTAAAGAATTTCCTTCAGATCACATGTCTGAAAGTCAGCCAAGCTCTATCTCTTTGATATGCTCCTCTTTGAATAAGAACCTGTGTTCTCAAACACCAAACAAGACTATGAACCCTGCCTTCTACATTATTTGTTCAGGGCTGTAGGTAAGTGACTTAACTTTATTGAATTTCAATTTTTTCAAACAAACCTTGTAGTAACAATAGTCTCTTTAAAAACAAAAAAGACTTAATTTGGGCTTTTATTTTTATTTGTTTTGTGTGTCTGTGTGTTTAAGCACACATTCCTGTATATATGCGTGCCTTGAGTGCCCTCAGAGCCAGAACTGGCATTTAATTTCATGGAGCTGAAGTTTCAGGCAGTTGTGAATCACCTTGTGGGTGCTGGACACTGAACCCAGGTCTTCTACGAAATTAGCAAGTGCCCTTAACCCATAAGCCACATTTTCAGCCTCAGTAGGTTTTGCATATGCATGAAGATCAAAAGTTAATACACAAATTGCTGAGAAAAGCACCCTAGAGAAGTAGATACCCAGTATTTAGTAGGTCACTTATTCTTACCAAGTTTGCATTTAATATTTTCTATCAGAACTTTTCTAACAGAATGAAAAATTTTCAAACTCATTACCAATATTATAAATTAGGCAGGGGTCTTAGAGAGCTTAGATTAACATGACTGCAATATTTCTAGCCTTTTCTTTATATCCCATTGGTACATGGCATGCTTATATTTTTCCTTGGCCAATGTTTACAGAGCTCCAGCTTGTCTTAAAGAGTTTAGGAGAAGGGATGGAGAGTAGAAAATGCAAAGGTGATGAGGTTTCCCCACTTTCCAGAGGCTTCACAGGCCGATGGACTGTAAGGTATTGAAGGGTTAAGTTCATAAACACAAACACATTCTCACACATACGTATTAGTAAAAAATTCCAAAAAATAAAATGGAGGCAGAAAGTGGTGCCTCATCTAAGTTTGAGTAAAACTAAGAGGAAGATAAATACTTTCATCTAAAATTAAGCAATGTGTTCTTTTGGAAGGTGTGTTGTAGATTTGGGGATTTACCTGCAGAGACTTAAGAAATGGAGTGGTATGGTTTCACTTTAATGTTTAAAGTCAACCGTGGATAATTTGTTATAGTGTAAATCGGATAAGTATAGCAAGTAGATTTTCAAGAATAGCTAAAAGGTATATGTCTTGAGCAAAATTATTACCTCCATCAAAAGTGATTGGAGAGCAATAAAGGCACAATAGCTACATATGCCATCTTGTAAGAATTTGAAGTAATAAAACAAGACATCAAATACCATTGATAATTAGATGCTATGATGTTCATACATCTACTTCTCATCATTGAATCACCAGTTGAATTTTTTTATTTGTTTGATAGGGTTTTTTATGGGGGTGGAGATAGAGTTTGGCTCTGGAGCACTGGTTGGTGTCAAAGTCACTTTGCAACCCCAGCGGACCTCACACTCAGGCCAATTTTCCAGCTTCAGCCTCACACATACTGAAGTTCTGTGCACTGCTGTATTTAGTGTAGAATAGTTACTGCTAATTTCAACTGCTAGCCTCACATTTTAAACGTTTTAGAGAGTCTTGCTTGTGCATTTGTTATTTGTTAGACCCACAGCCCAGTGAGACATCAGCAGAATATTTTGAAATTTAAATTCCCATCTCCAAAGAACCTGAAATAAAACAACAACAACAAAACAGCCCAAAGATTTCTAATAGGCTTCTGAATCCTTTTACCAAAACAAATTTTGCATGAGCTTAGCTAGAGCATGTCATAGACATAAGTTCAGTGAGGAACATATTTGGTTTAAGACACTTATTAGCTAAACAAATACAGATGTCAAGTTATTCCTCAGCTGTGGAGCTCTGACTTTAAGAAAGGCATGGAAATAAACTGGATTGTGTAGATATCAAGAAAAGTAAACACACCAGAGAAATAGAAAAATAGCACAGGGAATGGGTCAAGACCCTATCCTCAAAGAACCAGAATTGTCTGGGCACCATTGTTAACAGAACATTCTGTGCCCTCTGTAAGGACCAGTTGACTAATATTGAGAGTTGGGAGATTTGCCTTGTTGACTGGTGTAAGGAAGGAGATATTCTTAAATTGTATCAAAATGTTTTCTGGTTTTGTCTCCCTGTAGTGCATATTACTAAAAATTGTGTGACAGCTTCCTTACAAAAGTGTATTGGGCTGAAGAAAATAATTTATTGATCCTGGAGAGATGATGCACTAGTTCAGAATGCGGTTGCTCCTGTACAATGCAATTCACACCCATCTGGTAACTCCAGGTCCAGGGGATCTAACACTCTCTTCTGCCTCAGTAAGTGTGAGACACATATGATACCAACCATACATGTAGGCAAAAAACGTGTACACATAAAAATGAGGAAAATTTGTTTATTTTCTATGGTTATTTGTGTGACTATATAAATTTATGTGTATCGCACGTGTGCATTGCCTATGGAGGCCCAGAAAGGGCATCCCATTCCATGAAGCTGCAGTTACTAATTGTAGTGAATTGCCAGACGTTGGGGCAGAAAATGGATCTTAATCCTCTGGAGGAGTAGTAAGAACTCTTAAAGTTTGAACCCTATTGCTTTCCTTTTTCTAATAAAAAAATATTAGGCCATGTATCAACATTGTGGAAGATGACTGTAGGCCATATTCACACTGTTCATCATTTACCTCCAAAGGGATCTAGGTAATGTGGAATAAACATGACGTCTTGACAGTTGTGGAACCAGCAGAAAACAGTAACGTGAGATGGCTCAGCAGATGGATGGACTTGCCCCAAAGTCTAAGAACTTATGTCTAAAACTCAAAACCCATGTGGTAGAGTCAGAGAAGTAACAATCAAGTTGTTTTGACCTCTATAGTGTGTGTGTGTGTGTGTGTGTGTGTGTGTGTGTGTGTGTGTGTGTAAGGGGGGGGGGAATGCGAGGGTAGGTGATTGCACATCATTGTGTGAATATAGGAAAGGTTGGAGCACAATTTTCAAAAGTCAGTTGGTTCTCTCCTACCATCAAGGGATATGGGGTTCAAACTCAGATCACCAGGCTTGTCTGAAAGTAAGCACCTTAACTTTTGAGCCATCACTATTGCTAGCCTTACATTCTGTTTACTAAGATTAATGTGTTCAAAGACCAGGGAAAACTGTCCTTCAACTAAATGTGGACAGTTCACACTATGTACAATGTACCTAATTGTATCCAACTATTCACAAATCTCACAGAACCAAAAGGTGGAAAGGTGGTAATGTGTAAATTCAAATAGTTTCTGTGCCTTCTCACACTGGACAAATTACTACAAAATAATAGCAAAAGATGGTGTCACATAAAAATGTGTATGGATTTTATTTATATACAGTGTTAAGAGTTGGTTCCTACAGCTTGTTAACATCATACATCCCATGTAAGTAGAAATCTTTTTTACTTTTTTCAGCATAATTGGTAGAATATAAAGATCAATAAAGTTATTTGGTTATACATAACAAAGATTATTATACAAAATTGTTCCTTGGTCATAACATATCTTTGTTTTCACTTGGCGAAATCATTTAAATGTCTGTAAGTCCCAGAAAGAAGGACAAAAGGCTTAAAGTTGGTTGAGGAGGGAAAGGGAGACACTTCATCATTGTGTGATTCTTGTATTTGAAATAGAGAGCCTCCACTGTTAGCTTTCTGTTTTTCCACCACCTAGTTGTAGGTTCTCCTCCCTTCTCTAGACAGATTACTTTTGCAACTGAAAGAGTTGTTCACAGAATGATTCCACTTAAGCCCCTCATAAAAGTAAGAAAGAGAAACATGCAAAGTTAAGAAGTAAGCAAAAGGGGACTGGAGAGTTTTCTCAGTTGCTCAGAATGCTTGTTGCTTTTGTAGAGAACTAGAGTAAAATCCTAGGACTCATGTTGTAGCAAACGATCTCCTTAATTCTGAATTTAGGGCCTCCAAGACCCTCTTCTGGCCTCTTCGGGCCCTGTAGGAACATTCACATACACATTGTGTCAAAATACACATAAAAAAAGAAATTGTAAAATCTTTTAAAAGGGATAATAAACCGAATAAAAGAAAAAGGCATTCATAAAAAGATAGAAAGAGTCAAAAGACGGAAAGGGGGAGAAAAGGAAAGGTGAATCTGAAGGAGAAAGAAGGAAAAGCAAGTGCCAAAGACATAAAAACTCTAGGCAGAGAGGTATCTTTCCAGATTTGCTATTTGGGGACTTATAGCTGGAATCTGATGTTATCAAAATACATGTATGGAGAGACAGGAGCCTGCCTTCCTTATTACACACTGCGGTAAACCCAGGGTGACCTCTTATTTTTGGTAATAAAAGTTATAATTTCAGCAAAT
Organism: Microtus ochrogaster; assembly: GCF_000317375.1. Classification (NCBI taxonomy): domain Eukaryota; kingdom Metazoa; phylum Chordata; class Mammalia; order Rodentia; family Cricetidae; genus Microtus; species Microtus ochrogaster. The sequence goes on from NW_004949098.1 coordinate 3,506,432, forward strand.
CGGTTTTATCCATTAACTCCATTGCTGGCTTGATATAACCTCAGATTAAGTTAAATTTAAAGTCCAAGTGAGCTCAAAGGTGCAGGTGAAGGTTGTTTCTATTAAATATAGCTGAATAACAGCTCTGTAAAAACCCCAGCCACATAAAGTCCCGGTTCAGGCAGCCACGACAGCCTGTCTGTTCGGCTTGTGACTGCTGACAAAGAGTTCTCATATTTTTCCATAGAGAGTCCTGGAGCTTGCTGCTTGGGTCTACATTTTTTCCAAAGTGTAGCCAAAATTGGGGGATTTCAGTAATACTGAGGCAGATGTCATCTTCCCTTTTCCCCTGCCTCCTCTCTCTCTTTCCTTCCTGCCTCTATTCTGTTCCATTACGACTGGAACAATTTCAAGTCATGGTTTGAGGGCACGAGGATTGGAACCTTACAATGACAGTTACTAAAACTATAACTTCCACAATATATTATACATTCATGAGCAAATGTGAAGCCCAGGAGGAAGAGTGCCGTCAACTATGATGTACGGTTTACAAGCACTGTGTATGGGAGAAACAGAGCTCATCATAGAACAGAGCAGGTGATTTATTCCTAGTTAGGGATTTCAGAACACACCATGGGTACCAAAACTGAAACAAGCTGATGAATCACTTCTGTTTGCCCCTGATATGTCAGAAAGGTATAGTATAATGCTCTGGGTACAGAATTCCTTGAAACAGGCTTCTGAGTACCGAATGGAATGAAGTAACAGGCAGAGATCCACCAGCAACCTAGGTACTCATTTAAGGTCAAAGTATTTTTCTCTGGGCTCAGAAAACAAAATTCCCCAGGAATAGATTGGCTAGAAGGCAAATACTACAATGCCAGATGGGTAATTTTCATAGTTGATTGATAAAGAAATGTCTAGGGAAATCACAGGAATTAGCTTTGAGTGTCTGTATGTGGGGAATATTACAGAGAATTAATTGAAGGAGGAAGAGCCATTCTAAGTGTGGATGGTAGCATCTCATGGGCTGGGGTCCTGGACCAAGTAAAGATGAGAAAAAGAGAAAGCTGAGACACAGGTTTCCTCCTTGTCTGTTCTTAGATCCACCCAGCCATGAGCAAGCACCCTCGAACTCCAGTTACATTCCTTCCTCCATCATGACCAACTGTACATCTTCCCTTACTTGCTTCCTGCCAGACATTTGGTCCTGGCAATGAAGAAAGTAAGCAAATAATACATAAGGGTACATAATACTCCTAGTATAATAGCATTGTGCTAAACGATCCTGTTTAGCTGCAGGCAGTGAGTTTCTTTCAGCAAGAAAACATATCGAAGCTGATTAGGGGGCCAATGGAGTCTAAGGCTGAATATTTGAGGCAAGAGGACCAAGAGAAACGAGTTCAGAGGACACACTTCCTCCTCCCTCTGAGAAACTAACTGGATTTAGCAAGAACCTCCAAAAATGGAATGGATGGTTTGCGTTTGTAATTTTGAAATATCACTTAGTAAATTAATGCCACTTGGTGGAGGTGATTGAACAGGACAGAACTGTAGGCAGAGATTTTTTTTTTTTTTTTTTTGTTCAGTGCTGATTAGACTTTCAGCAAAATTTCAGGAGGAGGTTTTATTTAATTATTTATTTCTCTGTTCTAGGTTATGTTCAATGTTCCCACATGGTTCAAGTGACTTGTTAACTGCCCCCAGAAGGAGATGACATGAAACCAATTAATAATGGTTCTTTATTGAATGGTGTTGATTGCAATCAAAATAGTGACATTTAAAGTATTACTAATTGTTTATATTTTACTGAGTGATGAGAGCTCTCTCAATAAATTTTGTTCTATGCTAAAAACAACAAAAATAAGTTTTAAGCAAAACTACTTACAAAATTTCAATTATGTAAAGAAATTTCTGATATATTTTAACAATAAAAATGTGCATTTAAAATATAGTGGTTTTCTATGCACATGATTCTGGGTTTATATATCTGTTTTCTATGTGCAGAAAATATGTTAGCATGTAATGGTTGCTATCATTGCTAGATTTTTTTTCTCTCGCATTCATCTATGCTGTCAAAACCTCAATACTTTTTAACAGAAAAACTTTTTTTGCCTGTAGTGGTATTTAAAATTATTTTTAAATTGAAATTCAATTCACCACAGAGAAGTAATAGCATAAGACTTTCATTTTGTTCTTGAGAATTTCAGACACGGATAGACAGAAAAATAATGTTTACCCAATTTCTCCCTGAAATTTCCTGCTCCCTATTTTATGTCTTTTATGTTTTTGATAACTGACTAAATTTGGTTGGTGCAGCCCATACATAATGGATGTAGGATCAAACAATAGAGCTTGAGAAACCTGCCAATGGTCCAATGCACAAAAAAGGAATAACTCTTCCTCCCCTAGCAGCTATCAGTCACCAACAGGTTCTCACCAAAGGTGTGTAGCCTGGAGCACAACCTTCTCTATCTACGCTAGGAAGCTGGCTGGCCTGACCTTGTGCAGGAAACCACCATAGACCCCACAAGTTCTTGAGTGCTATGGCCGTGTCATGCTCAGAAGACAGTGTTTCACAGCTCTGCTGCACATCCAACAGATTCTAAACACTTTCATTCAAAACATAAACCATAGAAAGTCTCAAGCCATTCCTTCTCTGTGGTAAACTGAATTTCAAACTATGGCAGTTCACGAACATTTTACAATATAAGAAAAGAATTGTCAAAATATCAAAATGACTTTATCAATTATGGAAATAATATGACTCAATTTAAAGATGCACTGTATATATTATGATTCATTAACACTCTGTTTGAGAATGGCAATGATGCGATTCAAACAGTTGTTTACATAATTGAAAGGAAAAAGCTGCAAACAGTAGGTGGATATAGAAACACAGAAGGCATAGCATTATAGATCTAACTGGGGATCCAACTATTTGTAACTGTTTTAATGTATTCCTTTGTGGTTATTCAGCTTCATTTCTTCTTCATGGTATTTGGATTATTTCTTAAAGCAGATGTATATTCTTCAGGTGGAAGACTTGGAAAACACAAGAGGAAAAACAAAAGAATATACCATTCCTACACCAAATAATGTAGGGTCATATGCCAGGTCCAACCAACAGCTATCTGACTTTGGTTGAGAATTTAGAAGAGGATAAAAGAAATCACCTATTATCTAATTGCCTGCTTGGCATGTGTACACTCCTTTGCTCAGGTGCTGTTTACTGGGGTAACAGGCAAGAGAGAATGAGTGGCCAGGCTTGCTTTAAGATGTGGAGGCAGCCTTCTGGTGAGTGTTTCTTTCCTCTGCTCTTGAGCACTGTATCGTTGGCAACAATTATAGCCAAAAAGGTCTTGATGGAGGAAGGTCATTGGTTAATTAAATAAGGAGTCTGCTTGCCCTAATAGGTTAAAACATAGGTGGGAGGAGTAGACAGAACAGAATGCTGGGAGGAAGAGGAAGTGAGGTCAGACTCGACAGCTCTCCTCTCGGGGGCAGACGCCTCAGAGAGACA
>NW_004949098.1:3511081-3521964 GCF_000317375.1 Microtus ochrogaster
GCTAGTCCAGGTGCGAGAGTTAGCCTAGAAGAGGCTAGATAGAAATGGGCCAAGCAGTGTTTAAATGAATACAGTTTGTGTGTTGTTATTTCAGGCATAAGCTAGCAGGCGACCAGGGTGCTGGGGACGCAGCCCTGCCACTCATATTACTACAAACCCAAATAAATAATAATAATAATAATAATAATAATAATAATAATAATAATAATAATAATAATAGTTTCAAGACTAGGTAGGCTAAGCACCTTGCAGTGGTGCTGCTAAAGAAAAAAAGATGTGGAGGCAGAAATGCCAGTTGGAAGCTGTTTTTCAGAAGCAGCCCTGTAGCCTGCTGCTCCTGTTAGAGAAGTATTCACAAGAGAGGAGGCACTGAGACACTCAGGCTATGAATACAAGCAAGTAGAGCATTTGCTTACTTTCTAGGCTTCTCTTCTCAAGATGTGTGACTATACACAATACTTTCGTGGTTTTGTGTATGTCCAGAGTAAAACTTTTTGTTCCCAAAAAGAGAAAAATTGGAAAGACATGTTTTATTTTTATTTATTCTTCTTTCACACAATATGTCCTGACCACAGCCTCAACTTCCCCAGCTTCTTCCAGTTCTACCCCTGCTACATCCACCATCCCTCTCCCCCTGGATCCACTGCTCTTCCAATTCCCTTCAGAAAAGGACAGGGATCCTAGGAATATCAACTTAACTCACATAACAAGATGCAATAAGACTATGCAGGAACTGTCATATCAAGTCTGGAAAAGACAATCCAATAGGAGGACAAGGGTCTCAAGAGCAGGCAAAAGAGTCAGAGATGCCACAACTCCAACTGTTAGGACTCTATTTTTATAGTTGCTTTTATTCTCAGAAAATTTAATAGTAGTGACTAGCAGTCATGAGAACGTTAGCTGCCAACTTGACAACACCTAGAATCACCTTGGCGAGATGACCATCTGACTATGTCTAGAAGAGATTTTCTTAATTTCATTCAGTGAAGTAGCAAGACCTAGCTACTTTGGGTGAAATCAGTCTCTGTGCAAGGGAGAGAGTGAGTCAAATGGTAACATACATCCACTGCTTTTTTCCTCTAAATTAGATGCAAGCTGACCAGCTATTTTAGGCTCCGACTTCATTGACTCTGCCTTCACGGTGGACTGTAATATGGACATGTGTGATAAATAACAATTTTTTTTAAGATGCTTTCACCAGAGTGTTTTATCAGAACTCCAGGAAAGAAAATAAAAGAGTGGGTAAAATTCCCAATTTTGTAAGTATAATTTTAGTATTTAGTCCCTTGTGCTAATTTGACCAAAGATTATATAAAATAGATGTGGAATGGTTCCTTTTAAAAATGTTTTTTTCTAAGGTTTACTTTAATTTTTATGTGTGTGTGTGTGTGTGTATGTGTGTGTGTGTGTGTGTGCATGTGAATATGTGTATGTGGCACCTGTGCATATTCATGTGCAGCAAAGAAGAAGATATAAGATTCACCCATGTGGGTACTGTGAATGAATCACTGAGTTCCTGGGGAAAGGCAATCTAAGCCGCTGAACCACTAAGTCACCTCGCCAGTCCTAGTGTAGGACACTCCTTTACAAGTGAATAAACACAACTAAAGCATTCTTTTCCAATATTCTGAAAAACGGATGTTTTATGGACAGAAAGAGACACATATTTTAATAAATAAAACTCAGTGGTACAGCACTCACCTAACCCTGGGTTTGCTTTTCAGTAGCCCCAAACAAATACATTTCGATATCAAGGCAAAGTGACAAATATTGTCCTGAATAATACAAGTGTCAATATGTTTCCTGGGAAGAATGTACATTTTCAGTTTTCTAGAAAAATCTATTTTATATTGTAAACTGTCTAAATTTCTTTATTGATTTTTTTTCAAAATACTTTAAAATGCAGCTTGGCAAAACACAAAAAAAATCCTATTTTTTTTTTCTTGTAGGTTTATTGGACATATTTTCTTCAGTCCAGTTTGGACATGGATAAACTAAACAGTAAATATTGGCTGTGAGTTTAGGAGTTTCTTATGAAAAGTTCATGGAAGGAAACTTAAAAATTGCATTAGTAAGGTCTGGGGAGATGACTCAGTGGTTAAAAGCACTTGGTGAGGACCTGAGTTCCACTCAGTGGTAACTCACAAGCATCTGTAACTCCAGTTCCAAGCAAATCCGATGCCCATCTTGGGATTTGCATACACCAGGTGTACATATATACATGCTGGCAAACATTCTCATATAAAATATAAAATTAAGCCAATCTTTAAAAACTTCATAATTGATCTGTTACTGTTCCATTAACTAGAAAAAATTTTAGAATATGTATTTTTCACAACTATAAACTTGATTTTGCAATAATCTCCCCAGCCCAGGGCTCTATCAAACTGAAGTAAGCATAGTGGAGACAGAGGCAGTGAATACAGAATTTCTTGACTATATCAGACACCAAACTACACTTTCAATAGGTGACATTTTCTTTTAGGTTCGATCATAGGTCTAACTGCTTTTTCTCAGTACTAAGACAAATATGATTCCGCATTCCTACACTCATTGCATATTTTCAACATAGTTTTTGTTTAATTTGTAGAATGCAATACACAGTAACTGTTCTCTATTCCATCTCTCACCTATACTACATAATCATTTAATTTTAACATTATACTCTCATAGTTATTCACATATAATCTTTGGAGGCTCTAGTCTTTAGAGAGTGTTGTGTCCTTTTGTCTGAAGTTCCTCCATCCTTCTGGCACAGGTGCTCTAAAGATGAATACATGTGCTTTGTTTATCTATTGCAAGAATAAAAATGCTGCCATGCATTTACATTTTGACTAAAATATTTCTAAAATATTAATAAAGTGAACACAATAGATACTTAGCAAATAGCATTTTTTTAAATTCCTCACACAGGTATAGGGATAAAACCCAAAATCTGCATTTGCTAGGCAGGCAAGCACTCTAGCACTGAGCTAATTCCCCAACCTCTGAAGTATCAGTTTTTAATTACTCTCCTTATTCTCCCTTCCCATAGCCTCTAATGAGTTTTCTTCATCTTATTTCTTGCATATTCTCATTTTATTGGATCAAAGGTTTTATAGAGAATTAATATTTCAACATGTCAGTTTGATATAAAATATTTTTATTATTTTTATTGTGTGACACATTTTTATCCACCATTTTCCCTCCTTTCCTCTCCTTTCCCCTTCTACCTTGTCCCATGAGGCATCCACTCTTATTAGAGATAAACTTATTCACCTTTAACTTTTCAAAAATAATTTGTAAATATTATTTCACTGGATACAGCATTGTTTAATACAAACACTAATAAGAGGCATCACCTTTGAGGTCTGGCAGACCTAGGTATTTACACAATTTCTGCCATTTTCTAGTTATTTGGTCTCAGATGCTTTATGCTCCAGTTCTTGAATCTTTAAATAGGAACAAAACCATGCTATCCCTATGCAACTATCAGTTGAGTGAAGGGCTGCCATGTAATCCTGTGTATGATGTTGACAGTCTAGCTCTGAACATTTTCCTGGCACAAAGGCATGCCTGACCTAGATGTGGTTGGCAGGTCCACATCCTCTCCTGGGTACAGCCTTCTGCATTGCATTTATGTTTTCAACTCAGTCAGTATGTATCATGTAGAAGCTTTAGTGCTACTTGTAAAGTGTCCTTTGTGAATCCATCATGTTTAATGTCTCCTGGATATCATGTGAGAGGTAAGTGCAGGACTCAAAGAGCATTTGTCTGCAAATGGGCTGAGAGAAGACCTGGCAGGTGTGTATCTGTCAGAGCCGCTGTTTCAACCCTTGCCTTTGCTGTTGAAGCCCTGTCTTATCATCTGTAGACAGAATGTGGATGAGTGGAGATACCAGACATCTACTGGTGTTCACTTATATAGGCACATGCCTATTAGATTTCTTATGCACATTGGAGATTGTTGTCTCCCAAATAGTAATTTTGGGGGCTGTAGAGATGGTTCAGTCAGCAAGGTGTTTGCTGTATAAACACAAGGGCTTTGGTATCATCCCAAGAACTCCTGTAAAAAAAAAAATAGGTGATGTAGATCTGCTTCAGCTTGTAACTCCAGCACTAGGGGAGCTCACTGGGACTCTCCCACAAGCCAGCCAGGCATAATTGGTAAGCACTTGAGCAGCGAGAGCTACTGTCACAGAAGATAAGGTGAAAGAGACCCAAGAACAAAAACTGAGTTTCATCTCTGTCTCCACATGTACTTGTACACATGGTCATCTGCCTACAACTGTGTGCCTTTGCATATATACACACACACACACACATTCACACACACACACACACACACACACACACACACACACTGAAATGATTGACAGACAGACTCATGCTCTCAGCACATCCTTTGGCAGTCTCACTTTTCTAGCAGCTAAACTATAATTTTTTGATCAGTTGCCTTAAATTATGTTTATAAGTTCTCCAGATTATCTTCAAATGAGTTTTTGAAAACATTTTAGAATAATATTTTATACAATTATCTTTTTATTAATTTAGCATAGTAAAGATGTAGGTGATCTCTCTCCCTCTCTCTCTCTCTTTCTCTCTCTCTCTCTCTCTCTCTCTCTCTCTCTCTCTGCCTTATGAATGCTGGAGGACCTATGAGTTGCTGATTCTGGTACAGTGAGAAGTTCTTACGCACTCAAGACCAGTGGTGCCTTGCAGTTGTGACCATGGCCAGTACACCCACAGACTTTGTTTCAAAATGCCACCAATTTCGGTTGCTAAGTAGGATATCCTTACTGCAGCTTCATTTCTACATTTGCAGTTGAATGTCACACACAGCCTACATGTTCATAATTTTAAATCACAGTTATTTAAAACTGGTCTCATTTTTAAAATCAAATATATAATAATGGGAAGTTCCTGTGGCTGTGAGTGACATGTTATATGTCCATTTCATATTCTTTGCAACATGTAGTCACTTAAGGAATATTTCACTTTATATGATAAAATGACAACTTAAAATGATTTTATTACAAAATATGGCCTGCTGCATTTTATAAGGCACCAACAGATAAAAGCCCAAATGTGTGTATATCTATCTAAACAGATATTATATGAGTCCCATCAGAAAGCCCTTATACCTGACTGGTAGAACTCAATATTTCTGATGGGCATTGACCACTCTGTAGTTGATCTTGGCCTTACCTATTCCATTATTCCTAGAAACTATTCTGCTTCCCTTGTCTGAGATCCATAGTCTGAGACAATTTGAAAAACTTGATTTCAGAACATCATGGTTTAGAATAACACATCTTTGATGGAGGAAGGTCATTGGCTAATAAAGAAACTGCCTCGGCCCATTTGATAGGCCAGCCTTTAGGTGGGTGGAGTAAACAGAACAGAATGCTGGGAGGAAGAGGAAGTGAGCTCATATGCCATTTCCTCTCCTCTTTGGGGCAGATGCAATGAAGCTCCGACCCAGGATGGACGTAGGCTAGAATCTTCCCAGTAAGCGCACCTTGGGGTGCTACACAACTTAATAGAAATGGGTAATCAAGATGTAAGAATTAGCCAGTAAGAAGCTAGAGCTAATGGGCCAGGCAGTGTTTAAATGAATACAGTTTGTATGTAGTTATTTCAGAGCATAAGCTAGCCAGGTAGCCAGAAGCTGTGCGGCAGGAATGCAGCCCGCAGCTCCTTCAACACATCTTAGTTGGAAACACCATAACTGTTTTTATCTCCTTATTTAGTTTTCATTCCAGTGCAAACTTCTTGCAGAAGTCTCCCCTAACCACTCTATCCCGAGTATCTACTTCTGCCTCTCCTTTATCTCCACTCCTTCCTCTGCTTTATTTCCCCATTAGAATGTATACTGAGATATATAACCAGTGACATGGAAAACTATGAAAAACCATAAGTTTATATTTTACATATGCAAAGATATACACATAGATAAAACAGATACCATAGAAAATGGAAGGGACAACATCCTGATACATTTTTTAGAAATTGGACCCAGGTTGTTGATGAAATTCTCAAAAGGAAAGGTTTCATGGAGTCAATTTTATTTTCCTTGAGAAACTTGGCATACATCTAGCTTCCTTATTGGCAAATTTGAGGTGCTGGAGTAATGTGGAGTAATGTCTCTGCACTTAAGAGTATTTGCTGCTCCACCAGAGGACCTGGATTCAGTTCTCAGCACTCACACTGGACAACTAACAACCACCCAGAGACCCATGCCTCTTGATACTCTCCTCTGGCCTCTATGGGTACTCCTCCCATATACACAAACACACATAAAGCCATAAAAACAAATCTTTAAAATGCATGTGTGTGTGTGTGAAGATTATTGCTTCAAAGTTGAAATGCTAGTGGAATGTGGCTTAATAAACAGGAGAATAATAAGTCCACAATTTAAAGGCACACAAATTAGGGGTAAGCAGATAAGAATCCTATGTTCACAGCTTTTTTGTTTGTTTGTTTTTTGTTTGTTTGTTTTGTTTTGTTTTTCAAGATAGGGTTTCTCTGTAGCTTTGGAGCCTGTCCTGGAACTAGCTCTCTCAGACCAGGCTGGCTTCAAACTCACAGAGACCTACCTGCCTCTGCCTCCCGGGTGCTGGGATTAAAGGCACGCTATGTTCATAGCTTTTACTGAAAACATGGATGAAAATGAAATCTGCCATGTAATACTTCTCTGAAGATTGTATGGCTAAATACACAGAAGGAATTAATTGCTCTTGGCATATCATAACTCCTAGGTAATGGTTAGGCATTCACATTCAAGGCAATAACTGTAAATTTAAATGTTGAAATGACAGAAAATTAATTGCAACAAACTCATCTGTAGATTGTTGACCTTTAAGTACATTTTTCTTTTTACACGCATAGAGGGGGTAAGAACTGAGAAGGATTTATAAGCTGCAAACTCAAGTTAATACAGAAACGAAGTCATTTATAGTGACACGGTGTTTGTATTCTCTTGATGAATCACCTATTGACCATCAGAAATGATTGCAATTTGTCCCCCGGAGCTCGCAATTTCAATGTTCTTTGAAGGCATTTGACACCACCAGTTGCTTAATAGTATAAAAATATATACCTTGTGCAGGAAGCATGATCCACATTTCAAAGTGAAGAAGAATTACTTTTTAAGCTAGTATGTGGGAGTATAGAGTTGAAATTTTAACAGTGTATATCGCACAATGCCATAAATTACATCTGAGTTAGAGAACATTCAAGCAAAGTTCCCAACATAAAGTTTTTCCTGCTTCAAATAATGTACCAGCAAAATGAAATACTGTAAGAATACAATGACATAGTGTGGAGATTTACCTACCATTCCTTGAACTGTAGAGAATGTAAGAATTTTATTTACTCAAGCATATAGTTTTAATAATGAGCCCGAGTTAGAATTCTTCTATTTTTCTAGGACATCATGTGGATTAGGGCCACATCTTCAGTGTCTATCTGATCTTACCCAAGTGCATAAACGACGTCTACCTCTTCTATATTTACCACCTCATGTTCATAATCTGTAATTAAACCTTCACAGGCTATTTGTCATTGCAGTTATATGAAAGATACACATTCTCTTTGATAACATCCTTTATTTTTGATAATTAGGACATAATTACATAATTAGTCTCTTCCTTTCTTTCCTTCCAAACTGTCTCATATAACTTTTATTTATTTTTTCCAAATTTATGGCTTCTTCTTTCATTAACTTTTATTACATAAATATACACATATAGCTATAAATATGATCTGAATATGTTATTTTTATACATGTTTTCAACACTGATCATTTTATGCCCTCTTCTCTGAGGTAGCCTATTGCTCACAATGATAGCATTCTGCCATTCTTTGTAGTTCTTTGTGTAGGGTTGTGGCCTTGTGGACTTACCCCATTCACTCTAGCATGTCTGTTGTTCTTGTTCAGCTCATGTTTGAGCAGTCATGTTGAGGAGATTTTATGGGTTTAGCTTCTGGCATTGCTAGGAGACAGTCTCTGAGCAAATTTCCTGATCCTCTGGACATAACAAGCATTTTGCTCCCTCTACTACTGTGTTCCCTGAGCCTTGGGTGTGGTGGGGTTTTTTTTAGATACATCCATTGTGATTGGACTCCACAACTCTGCATTCTGATTGGTTGTGGTATTCTGTAGTGGTCACACACTCTATATGACATTTGAATTGTTGTCTTCTTTTTATTAATTTTTTCTTGTTCTATCTAAGTTGGTTCTGTTTTGAGGTTGCCCCTAATTTACTTTGATATATCTGCTTACCTGTTGTACCACCATGTTAGTCAATAGCCAGTCCTGGGATATTTCAGCTGCAATAGGACAATTCATATTTCCTATAGGACAGTGCTTATCATGTTCTCATTCATGATGGATGTTAATCTGTTTTACCTATTAGTATATTAACTCTTTGCGGACCTTGTAAACTGCTCTTCAAAACAATGTAATATATTCAATTAATATCTGCTACATTAAAAGAAGGCAAATAAAGGTAACTGGAAATATTAAGTAAATGCTAGAAGACCTAGAGAGAAAGTTTTTTATATTTCACAACTGTAAACAGGCGACATTGAACAATGACTTTTCGTGGGAATACTACAGGCATGAACAGGAATTTCCTGGACATCATGAATGGGTGGAAGTGATATATTTATAAAAACAAAAGAACTTGGCAAATATTGGTTATAAGAATTCCTTGTATGGAATAATAGTTTCAGAAAGACAGAGGGCTTGACAGAATATAAACAGACATTAGAATTAGGGAAGAAAATATATCTGAGTATTTTTTGAGTTCTTGATCAGCTGAGAAGAAATTAAAATTTAACAAAGCTAATTGAACTAACCTTTGAACAGATTTTTCTACTGCTGGACTTTAGCGATGTTTATGATGTCTTTGTTCTTCATCAATGCCAGTGGGCACAAGTTTATAGTTTGTATGTAGCTTTTTCTAATTCTTGATCATTAAGAGCTTTTTCCAATGAAGCATTTTTGAGGATGTGATAGATCTAAAACAGAACACTGGTGGAAACACTGTACCAAAATGTTTCTTATTCAGGGACAGCATTACACAGAGCATATATGCTGGGTGGTCATTGCTGTGGGGTTCAATGGTGGCAGCTTAACATCATACCGTAAAAAACACATGACAATTCTATCTATTCATCTTAAATATTCAACAGTGCCAAGACTAAAAAGTCCAGGGTTAATGAAAGAGTGGGAGCATTTCATTGAGACAGCAGCTAACATTTCCATCTTTCTTCTAACTTAGTATGGCAATTACTTATTTAATTTATGTGCCTCAGATACTTTATTGACAAAATGAAATCATTTAATTTGGAAGGTAAGTTTTGCTTTATGAAAGGTAATATAGATTTTTAGATATATATCAGTGGTACAGAGCTTGTAAGGTATGTGCAAGCCATGGTTTCCTTCCCGGTCTTGCGAAAAATAAAATCAAATAAGAAAACAGTCTTTTCTCTTTTATTGTTGCTCTATTTTTATGTTTTTATAGGAGACCTATTTGTTGTGTTTTTGATAAAAAAAAAAGACATATGCTTATGACAAATGCTATAGTCCATCATTCTTCCATAAGGTTTGCTCAGGAGGATTCACTCTGGGATTATAGTGCATTAGTTGCAAGTAGAGCCCTAAGAATGTCCAGAGTGCCTTTCAAAGGAGTACTGTCTTCATAGAAAATAAGTTATTTCCAAGACTGTGACGTCATAGACTTGGCTTATGAGAAAGACCTTTTCGAGGAAGGAAATGTGGCCATAGCATGAAAAAGTGTCCAGCGTAATAGATGGGCCACGAAGTTTATATTTCAGCTCTACATCCATGGATGCCTTTGAAACCTGCCTCTGCTATAATTTGAGGTAACTTGAGGACCTGCAGCCTCCATATGTTTAAAAATTTCATTATGTTTTTATCTCCTTTAATCAAAGTAGTCCCAATCAATACATGTATAGCTATTTGTTTCAGGCAAAATGAAGAATTTATGTTTCCTAAAGAACATTATAATAGAGTTCTCATTACCACAGTTTACCCCTTTATGAAATAGTTTATACAAAAATCTAAATCTACATGGGAAGTAGAAAAAGACAAGAACTCCTGAGTAAATTGGGAGCGTGGGGACCTTGGGGGAGGGCTGAAGAGGGGAGTTGAGAGGCAGGAAGGGGAGCAGAGAAAAATGTAGAGCTCAATAAAAATCAATATAAAAGAAAAAAGAAATAGTTTATAAAATCTAGTTTAATCCTCCACAGACAAAAAATATAACTCCCGTGTCTAAAATCTTATGATTTCTCAGACCTTTTTTAGTTTCATCCAGTGAATGTTATAACTCTTCATGTCTAGATATTCCCTAATCATTAATAGTTATCAATGTATTTTATACTTTAATCTATTTTAAAATTTCAGGTTGCAGTTTTAGTGATACTTGTATAGCTGTATTTGGATAACTTCTGAATTTCTCAATAATGGTAAAAATAAAGCGAATAAGAAGAGGACAGAGGAGGAAAGACATAATCAATGAATCCAATTGAAAAATACCATGGCAGTGATTTTCATCAACAGAGAACTGTGATGTATTCTGCAGATGTATTTACTTCTTTTTATTTTATTTTTTTATTTTTATTGCCCATTTTTTTATTGAGAAAAAAAATTCCGCCTCCTCTCAGCCTCCCATTCCTCCCGCCCTCCCCCCACTCCTCTCCCCCTTCCTCTCAAGTCTGAGGAGCAGTCAGGGTTCCCTGCCCTGTGGAAAGTCCAAAGTCCTCCCCCCTCCATCCTGAAATAGGAAGGTGAACATCCAAACTGGCTAGGCCCCCACAAAGCCAGAACAAGAAGTAGGATCAAAACCCAGTGCCATTGTCCTTGGCTTCTCAGC
>NW_004949098.1:3522394-3544288 GCF_000317375.1 Microtus ochrogaster
GATGGAGATAGAGACAGAGACCCACACTGGAACACTGGACTGAGCTCCCAAAGTCCCAATGAGGAACAGAAGGAGGGAGAAAATGAGCAAGGAAGATGTATTTACTTCTTAAATACTTGTGGATTGAACACATAGTACATGACAGTTATTATTGGAAAATGTTGATATGTGCATCCTAACAGTGAAGAAAAATAAAAGCAGGTTCAGGATGTTATAGCTTGTGCTCTAAACTTAAGTAACAGGAGGCTAACTATGGAAGAAGGCAGAGATCCTTCTCCAAAAGAATTTAAGGTGTTGCCTAAAAGTAAAATGTGAACAATCAGGATTTCTTGGAATACAGTTAGGAATTTGGAATGCCATTTATAACAGTCTTCAGGGAGGTAGACTGCAACAGTGGCCACAACAAAAGAGATAAAATTGAATATAGAAAGCTTATGCAGTTAAGACTAAATACACACACACACACACACACACACACACACACACACACACACATTTGCTTTGGCCAGTGATTGGTGCTCAGGCACCTTTGCTCTAATAGACAAGAGAACAATTGGAGCCTTGTAGATGGATAAGGGAATAAAGTGCTTGCCACATAAATCTGAAGATAAAAATATCAACGTAAGTGCAAGGTAGATGTGAAAGGGTTCATAATCCATGAGCTCCGTGATGAAACCTGATTAACTAAGCTAGATAAATTTGTGAGATATGGGCACAACTAGAAGATGCTTCCTCAATTTATAAGGTTTATAGCAATTGATGAGGACACCCAATACCATCATCTGACCTTTGTAGAAACATGCACATTTGTGAAGATCCACCAGCACAAAACACTCATATGAACATGAATTTGTATACATGCAAGCCAGGCACACATAAACATTCAAAAAATTGCTATTCTTATGCAATATAAACAAGACTTTGTATTCTGTAACCTTCAATTAACAGTGTCTAAGATGGAAGTCAAAATTATAAAGAAGACAAGAAACAGTTCATAAAAAGTAACTTATGCCAGTTGATCCAGAAATGACATAGTTGCTAGAATATATTGCAAAAGATATAAACACCCACTGTGACAATGCTCATGAAATAAAGTCAAATGCCTTCTAAATAAATAAATATCAGCAAGTCTTAGCACAGAAATAAGTATTAGGTAGATAAACTCAGAGTTTAGTGCAAAAAAAATCATTAACAGGTTTAATGGGATGATGAGAATTACACAGGAATCAGACAGTGAAGTTGAACACAGAATAATAAAATTTATCTAAAGGTAGCAAGAAAAAGATTTGGTGAAGCCGGGCGGTGGTGGCACATGCCTGTAATCCCAGCACTCGGGAGGCAGAGGCAGGCAGATCTCTGTGAGTTCAAGGCCAGCCTGGTCTACAGGTCTACAAAGGGAGTTCCAGGACAGGCTCCAAAGCTACAGAGAAACCCTGTCTCGAAAAAAAAAAAAAAAAGATTTGGCAAGATGAATGTGGAGACTTACTATGGGAAGGAAGTAAAAGTATGATGCAGAAATAAACAGGTCATACAGCCTATACTTTTTAGAATTGTTGAAAGTGGTAAATTCACCTATTTATCACTCTCAAAGACTCTAAAAAGATTGACTTTATAAAATACATGACAAAACACAGCTCAGCATTGTTCAGAGGAGCAGACAGGAAACACTAGAGTAACCAGAAAAGTCTATATTCAAGTGAATAAGTAGAGGGGCAGTTGTAAACCATAAAGATAAATTGTGAAAACACAAATAATTCCTATGAATAAACAACAAAATAAAATGAATTGAAAAATGTATAATAGCAAATAAAAAGTCAATAGCTGTGTTAACTGAATTTGTTATATTCACCACCAAAAACAGATGTTGTCAGTATATGCAGTGTAAAGCAGTAATTAAATCATTATCAACGTTGAATGGTGTGCTCTGAGCATCACAGTGATAAGAGAAGCAATGAGGAAGCGAAAGTCTGGGGAAAACATTTTAAAACTGCATATTACAAAAATGATTAAAAAACAGAGTGTACAGCGGGTGAGAAATACTCAACCGTGGAAGCCAAGCGTTGCACTAGAAAGAAAGAGTGGGCAGAACATTTGTACAGAAACCTCATGACACTTATGTAACAGGATATGGAGTTGGTTAAGAATCACAGTAAAATATATTCAACTTCTTTATCCTATGGGGTGATAGAATGTAAGAGCACAAAGATCTTCCCAGGCTACCTACTAAGATAAATACTACCATTTGCAAGACTGTGCAGTGATGAGGACTAATAATTATTACTGAGATGAGAAAAAAGGATAAAGTTGCTCTGAAAACAATTTGGTACTTTCCTTTAATAAGAAATTTTGTCAGATGAGTTTTGATTTCACTCTCAGATAATGACCTAAGATAAATGCAACTTTACTATTTATAGACTCATATCAAATCTGTACTGTGATTGTTTTTATCACCACATAAACACAAGCACGTGCACGTGCATGCGCGCGAACACACACACACACACACACACACACACACACACAAGCAATCACACAATTAAATGACGATCTTCTGAATGTCATTCCTGACAAAACATCTAAAGTAACCATGTTGCTTCTTACACGACAGCACTATTTACCAAACAAAGGGGAGAATGAAAAATGCATGTACACAATATTCAATACTTCAAGGTTATTATCAATGTGTCACACTTGTTACTATGTGATTTCTTCCTAGGATGTCTGATTATGGGGAGCTATAAGAACAAAATCAAGTTACATCCTTTGTGTCACCTACAGTGTATACCTGTGGGAGAGTCTCACACAGAGGAGTGCTTGGCAAGGTAATTGGACCACTCTATTTCCAATTGGCATGGCTGTTGCATTAGCTTGACCTTGTGGAGGACTGGGGAGACACCTTATTCAATTAAATGATTTCCACTCAGTCATGACAAATGGAGTTTGATCCCAAGAAATCAGGAATACTATTTGTGTTTTGGAAGAATGGAGACCGGTGAATCCATGGGACACACTACTTAGACAGCAGAGCTTACAAAACTAGATCCCAGCAAAGTGGATGGCATCTTAGAAATAATATCTAAGATGTTCTGTAGCCTCTAAACACACACACACACACACACACACACACACACACACACAGACACACACACACACACACACAAAGAGAGAAACACAGTCCTCACAGAATTGTCAACAGCAGCAAAGAGAACAAAATTGCTTGTTTAAATAAATAAAAAATTAAGGAATTTGTAAAATTGGCAAGTCATTTAAAATACTACATTTATATGCTAAAGTATATTTTATAATAAATAAATACTATTCAATGAAAACGGTCCTATTGAGGGGACACAATATGATTCATTGGTCCTTAAAGGTTAATAGCTAGTTCATGAAGAGCTCTTTAATATTTGTTGATTAAAAAATTATATTCAAGTAGAACACAAATAAATACATATTTAAGGAATGTATAGAACATTAAATGAGTTATATTCAGATGATATGATATTCAAAAATTTTTATGTCTGCAAAGTTTAGTGTTGTACACCTTTAATCTGCACTTGGGAGGGAGAGGAAGCAGATCTCTGTAAGTCTGAGGCCAGCCTGGTCTAAATATTGAGTTCCAGAACAGTCATAGCTATAACGTGAGACCATGTTTCAAAACAAACAAAAAAAACCAAACAAACATTTCATATCTGTTTCAAAATATTTAAGGATTAAAATAAAGTATATTTCAAGTCTGCTTATGTGTGTATCCTTGTACTGACACAAAGATACAGGCAACTAGGTTATGGAAAAGTAGTACCCTCACATACCATTTAAGCCTTCAAACCGTGCAGCATTCCTTACCACGTTTCAAGACTCCGTGAAGAAATGCTACTTCTATAAAACAGAACAAGAAGTATCCATGAAGTAAAACGGGGATGGGATGCCTTTTGTATTGGCAGGTATATGAGTATATGGCCTAGTTCAGTGAAATGCAAATCAGCAATAACCAAAGCTTCATTAAACAGTGAGAATTTCCCTGAAGTAGTTCTGAACATATTGTTGGTACCTAAATGGAAATAATCATTATAGATGTTAAAAGTATGATCACAGAGTATAAGGGGCCTTTATAAAGTTTTTAGTATAAAATACAATATATACTAAATATATAAAATATATATGTTAAAATATGTATGTACACACATATGTATGCGTTTGTATTTGAGTTGTGAGACATGGCACAATACAGCCCTATCTGTCCTTAACCCACATGTTGCTGAGGGTGGTTGCTGGTCCTCCTGCCTCTGTTTCCTGACTGCCAAGATTTCAGACATGAACTGCCATACTTGACTTACAACACATATTACTTTCAGTTTTAAATAGTTACACCTGTAAGAACAAACAGGTCACACACACACACACACACACACATACACACACATATACACTTACATATATTTATATATTTTAATTGAATAACTTAGTAATATATGTATGTTAATTTTGTATAGACCCCAGAAGGTAGGAACCACTATATTTGTCAAGCTCACAACCTCTGTTCTCCTTCATAGAGTCACTTTGTCACCCATTCAAAAAAAGTATTGCTTCATTGACTTCCATTTGATTTGAGCAAGACCGAACGTCAGCAGACTTGACCTATAGAAGGATATTGAAGGTATTTATTTCTCAGTTTGCCCCTTGTTGTCTCTGATTTGATAATGGTTATGTGGCCTGATCAGAGGCTGTAACTCCTTTCAGGTGAGTTAACCCTAAAGCCTTAGTTTCCTGAGACTTCGAATTACCGTGATGTCTTGTTAGGGCCCCGGATGTTTGAGGGATTCCATTTTTATAAACATGAGGTCTTCATCATGTGTTGTTTCTGTGTCCAACCTTTGTAAGCTGTAAGCATCAACTTTGTTCAGTCCTGTACTTAATCACCTCATTTTCATTCTGTCATTTGTTCTCGGATATCAAATAATACCTTTGCAAAATATTGGTGCACAAAAAGCATTTGATAATTATAATGGCCATGTACAACAAAACTACACTAAAATGATAGTAAAAGACAATTAAATACATATAAGTATGATTTAAAACATCCCTAGTAATGTCAGGAAGAGGCTTGAACAATGCTTAGCCCCATTTCCTAAGTCAACAATGGCTTAGGGGATTTGGTGAGACCAATGAGAAAATGTAACAATTCAGAAAGGCGGAGGTGGTGCCCTGCTATCACTGACTATATTAGAGATTAGCGAAAGTGACTGACACGTCTGCCCTAGCAACAAACAAAAATATATGACAGATGAATCTCTGCCTCCTCTCTTGTTTCCTAGGAAAGTTGGTAAAAGTAGCAAATTATTTGTTCAGAATTACAGAGAAAAAGCAAAATTAGAAAGTTCTGAATGACTCGTATAAAAAATTGTTCAAAAGAAATGGAATCTTTGGTATACTTCTAAAGTAGGAAGAGAAACTGTGCTCTTGGGCATAAAGTTTATTTTCATACTTTTGATATAATTAATACTAATTTAATTAACACTAAATATTTAAGCGTTTTGTTCAGAAAGCAACCACTTGTGACAATATTATTGTTAATATTGATGTGTGTGTGTTTTTAGGGTACATGGTAGATTACTCTTCACGTTCACAGTAACAAATGTTTCAGAACGAAGACAAGTTTTGCTCCAGAATAAAGTAAAAAAGAGGACAGATTTTTTTTTTTTTATATTACAGTACCTAGGCCAGTGGTTCTCAACTTGTAGGTTGTGACTTCTTTAGAGTGTGGATGTTGAATAACCCCTTCACATGGGTCACAAATCAGACGTATTGCTTATCAGATATTTATGATTCATAATTAGCAAAATTACAATTATGAAGTAGCAATGAAATAATTTTATGGTCGGGGGAGGTGACCAAACAAGAGGAACTTAATGACTCACAGTATTATGAAGGCTGAGAACCGAATGTCTGTAGACACTGTAAGAAAGAATAACTTATTAGAAAATCAGAATAAGGTAATCATGAGGGACTAGAGACATGGCTCAATGGGTAAGTGCACTTGCTGTGAAATCATGAGGACCTAGGTTCAAATCCCAGCACCTCCATAAAAAGCAGAATATAGATGTCTGTGCCCCTATGTAGTGTTAATGGGATGGAGACTGAAGACTCCTTTATGCTTGATGGTCATGAGCCTTGTTCCAGGTTCATTAAGAGATCCTGTCTCAAGAAAAGAGGGCAAAGAGTGATGGAGCACAACACATCACCTCCACCAATCTCCATGAGGGCACAGATGCATAGAACATGTCTATATCACACATACAAGTAGCACAAAAATACACAAGACATGTTAAAAATATGTACATAAATAAAACAAAGCAATCAAAATAAAATTTCAGTATATTTGAGAATATGTCATGAAAGTAATTTTCCCAGTTCAATACACAAAATGAAGATACTAACAGTGTATTAACAAATCTCCTACCTTCTACCATGCATGCCCAGTACAACTAAACACATCTATTCCCCAATACCGCACGCAAGCTCTCTCTAGCAATGGGTATTCAGCTTCAGAAGAACTTCCTGTTCATATACAGTTTTTCTTAAAAAGAACTCAATGACTCTGAGGTATTAGAGAAAGGGTTTAGAAATATACATGGATAGCTGATATACTTGATAACCCTGAGTAGCTGATCATCAAGGACTGCACAGCTTTGTGTATAATTCAAAGGTTACAATACCCGTTATCTAGAATATTCCAATTCTAGAACCGATATAAAAAATTAGACAATTAATATTCACAGGACACATTTTTATAAACTGGTTAAACAGGAAAACAAAGCAAGTGGAAAAAATAGGAGAATCGATGGTATACATTGTCAATCTCAGATGACGATGTAAGTATCTAAATATCATGGAAAAGATTGTCTGGACTTAGCACTACTCAAGAAGGGACTAATAAAACATACCACTGCTACAAAATTTCACACCAGTTATTTCAATAAAAAAGCCAAACATGCAACCAAACAAAATCTCTATTGGTCAAAATATAAATTATCACGAGCCAGCCTCACACCAAGTGTGGGAATCCCCACAATTCAAAAGTGCACTTCCAAATATTTCCAGTTACTTTCAATTTCATAAAAAAGCAACTATGTTTGACGATGTGAGTTTGGCAGTTTTTATAGCAGTATTTCCTACATTATAATATAAAAGACGTGATAGAAATTCCCTTCAGTAGTGTGATGGTTAATGTCCTGGTGGAAAAGAAGAACCATGGAAGACTTAAAAATAAACAGAAATTAACCAAGTGCCAGGGAAATATGTCAACATGCTATTGAAGTGTTGGAAGCAAGACATAAAACCAATATCAGTTTGGTGTTTGGGAGACTATAAGGAGGGTCCTCTATACATGGATGTTTATTCAAGAGAAATTATACACACAAGTTTACTTTGTATAATGGCACATACTTAGGGGAAGATATAGAAGGATTCCTAGGTAGTCTTCATATTAGATTACCAGCTGCTTCTGGATGCTTCATGTGTTCCAGGAAGAGATAAGCACTACAGGTGATTTTTTTCCCCATAGCTGCAAGGGAATGAGGACACAAAGGAAAGCCTTTTATCACTGAACTACATCTCTAGCCCACAGTCATACAAACTGAACTGGGATTATACTAAGTATTACATAGTGTATCAGGGAGTGAAAATATTTTGAAATATACATGTGAAAGGCTGGCAAGATTGTTCAGCGCTTAAAGAGTTCTTGCCGCTCTTCCAAAGTACCCTGTCTAGTTCAGTATCCAGCAACCACATCAGGTATCTCACAACTGCCTATAACTCCAGTTCAGGGACTCTAACCTCCTCTTCTGAATTTCCTGGACACAGGTAGACAAAGTTGCATACAAACACACATACAACTAAGTGTAAACAACTCTTTAAAATGTGTACATATGAACAGGGCAGTAGTGGCATACACCTTAAATCCCAGCACTCAGGAGGCAAATGCAGGTGGATCTCTTTGCGTTTGAGGCGAGCCTGATCCAAAGCTACACAGAGAATCCCTGTCTCGGAAAACAAAACAACAACAACAAACAAATGTGCATATGAATTTTTCTGTAAAAATGTATGCAGAAATATTTAATAAAATATAAGTGAATTTAGAAGGGTTTGGAAAGATTGCTTAGTGGTTAATAACACTAACTATTCACTTACAGCACCCAGATTAAATTCTGAGCACCCATATGGAGGCTCACAACCATCTGTAATCCAGTTCCAGGGGATCTGTCACCTCTCATGACCTCATAGGACACTGAACACATAGTCTCCAAATCAGTTCTTTTGACTCTGGTGAGATGATATAGAATTGGGATAGGACAGTAGAAGGCACAAGAGCATGTCTTAATTCTTGGTCAAACACCTGAGCATTTATCTGCAGACAGGAGGGCACCCCATGTATGCAATGTACCCGCAGAATCCTGAACAGGGAAGCCACATGCCCAGAACTGCTGGGCATGTGACTTTGTCATGAGCCACATGTGGGTGCTGTGAACCAAACCCTGGTCCTCCACAAGAGCAGCCAGTGCTTTTAAATACTGAGTCATCTCTCCAGTTCCTACTGTCTCCTTTTCCTTTCCCTTTTTTTTTCTTTTTCTTTTTTTTCCACCTACAGGTAGCTGTTCTATTTCCTCTCGACTCTGAGCCTTAATCTTCCATTTATAGAATAATAGTTAAAAGCTATTTGTTTAGTGCTCTTTAGATGGTGAAATAATAATTAGATTTTGGGAGTGAAGTCATTGACTGATTTGATGTACAACCCACTACCAGATGGCCAGGGGAAAATTTGTTCATTTCCTAGATCTGATTGCAATGAAGGAAAAAATTGAAGCTCTCCGTCAGTGACCTTACACACCAAAGACAGATTATTTCAGCAATTATGAAGTGATCTGCCTCACCCTCAAATCGTTTTGTGGACTCCAGAAACTGCAATTAATTTTATGCATGTGCCTTCTCATTTGAAATACTCTCCCAAGGGACATCTTGGAAGTATAATCAGTTCTCATGATTACAAGGGCTTCCATTTGAGGACAAACTCAGCTTGTCCTTTTTTACGTTACTTTATCTTAAGGGAGCCATTGCTCTGAATATGCAATGCAGGCAACTCTTAAGATTTACAATCCCATTTTCCTAGACCAAAACAAGACTTTTTGTTCCTCTTTTGCAATTTTGGTGAATATTCTAAGTGATGGAGAATTAGAACAAACAGTTGTGGTTTTTGTTTCTTCCTTTCTTTTTGAAAGATGTGTTTCATTTTTATTTATGTGCCCATTTGTGCATCTGGGTACACCCTGGATACATGCATGTGCCCTATGTGTGTAGGCTCCCAAAAGGCCAGAAGGAGTCAGATTTCCTGGTGTCGAGGGTGCAGCTGATTGCCTGTTTTTGTTGCTGAGACCTGAACTAGAGTCTCCTGGAACACTATCAAGTGTTGTTAATCACTGGGGCATATCTCAGGCCTGGTGGCTGTTTAGTATAAGAAACTTTTGAGTGATTGTTGGATAATAAAGAAACAAAAAGTAACTAATGATTAGAGGCTCAATTGTTTTAGTAAAGGCCTAATTGCAAACCACACAAAACAAATTGTTGCAATTCAACTTATTTATTTTTATTTCTCAGTACTTTTAAAAATTAAAATGTATGGCTAATTTTATCTCATTAACTTGAATGTTACATTTAAATTAGGTTTTATAAAATGAAGACTTTTTCTTTACAAGATCAAAAGATTAATAAAATTATAATAATTCAAATACTTTATTTAAAAACATCATTTTATGACTTAAAAATAAAATTGAAGTCATTCCTAACCTAAAATCCCGAGCTCCCAAGAGAAGGAGTATTAAGTATGGCTATGATATCCAGGTTCTCAGACAATAGAAGAAATTAGTTTTTAGAAACCATTGTGATGTCAAAATTCCAGAAATAAAGATTGGTTGGGATTAAAAATATGGATAAATTTGCTTTGCAAGATGCTCAGATGGGAGAATTTGTCTACCTGCTTTCTGTAGCTGTATTTCATTTTACTCCATGGAGTGGTATTAGGTGTCTATGTCATGACAGCACCAGTAGCTAAACTTAAGTATGGATCTTTTCTTAAGTAATGATGAGATCAACATGGTGGCACCTACTTGTGATGTCAGCAGCAGGAGGTGAAGGCATAAAGAGCATGTATTTCAGGACAGTACTAGTTATATAGTGATTTCAAGGTCAGCTTGCACTACGTTAAAAAAAATAGTCTAAAACAACAACAACAAAAAATAAGAATATTATCCAAAAAGTAGTAGGCCTATTTTAGACTGCAAAATGTCAGATTAATTTACTCTTTAATTTTATTTATTTATTTTGTGTGTGTGTTTATGCGTGTGTGCGAGTGTTTTTATTTATTTATCTATTATTTATTTATTTATTTATTTATTTATTTATTTATTTATTTATTTAAGATTTCTTTCTCCTCACCGCCACCGCCTCCCATTTCCCTCCCCCTCCCTCATCAGCCTGAAGAGTAGTCAGGGTTCCTTGCCCTGTGGGGAGTCCAAGGACCACCCACCTCCTTCCAGGTCTAGTAAGGTGAGCATCCAAACTGCCTAGGCTCCCAGAAAGCCAGTACAGTGCAGTCGGATCAAAACCCAGTGCCATTGTTCTTGACTTCTCAGCAGTCCTCATTGTCCGCTATGTTCAGCGGATCCGGGTTTATCCCATGCTTTTTCAGACCCAGGCCAGCTGGCCTTGGTGAGTTCCCGATAGAACATCCCCATTGTCTCAGTGTGTGGGTGCACCCCTCGGGTCCTGAGTTCCTTGCTCATGCTCTCTCTCCTTCTGCTCCTGATTTGAACCTTGGGGTTTTAGTCCGGTGCTCCAATGTGGGACTCTGTCTCTGTCTCCTAGAAAACACTATCCTGAGTGAGGTAAGCCAGACCCAAAAAGAGGTACATGGGATGTACTCACTCATAATTGGTTTCTAGCCATAAATAAAGGACATTGAGCTTATAATTCGTGATCCTAGAGAAGCTAAATAAGAAGATGAACCCAAAGAAAAGCATATAGTCATCCTCCTGGATATTAACCTCCATCAGGCGTGTGTTTCTGTGTATAGCCACAAAGGTCAAAGAAAGCAATTGTTGAATTTCCTTATTTGGAGTTACAAGGTGTTGTAAGACGCCCACTGTGTGTGTTCAGAATTGATTTTAGGTCCTCTGCAAGAGAAGCAAGTGACTTAACCAATGAGTCATTTTACTAGCCCTTCAAATTGTGAGATTTCAGACTCATCATTTAATATTTGATTTGTTAGTATTTCAGCCTGCAAAATAAGTGTAAAAGCCAATCAAAGGCATCAAAATTATAGTCAATTTAATTAATGCATTGAGGGTACAGCGTGCATCCGCTGCTCATGGAAGTAAAGTTACTGATATTCAATAATTCCCTCTGCCTTTTTGCTCTTGCTTTGATGCTTGCAGTAGGCCCTTGTGTTGTCAGTGAAGAAGGTGCTCTATTTAGAGGCTGTACTTTATAACATTTTGCATTTAATATTATAAACTAGAATCAGATTAAATTATGCCTTGCCTCAGATCTCCTATTATTTGTACACCTGCCATTTATGCTTATTTTCTCTAACTTCAGAACCTTTCAATTGATTTTAATTTTTTTATTTAGATAATGAAAGTAAAGGCTAATTGCAAAAGTCTTAGAAGAAGATAAACAAAATTAAAAGTAAAATTTGAATAACATATTACCAAAATTGTTATCATGGCATTGTGAAATGAGTTAAGGGTGATGGAAACCTTTTTCTGTATTTTCCAACAAAGCAATAAATTAGCAAAGCTGAGTGAGTCTACAAAAAAATGGAGGACTAGGGCCACGTGTTGAAATCTACTTCTGAATTGCAATCACTGCCTAGATGAATTCTTCTCCAATATTTATGATTCTCCTGAATACTAATCAAATGCAAAACCTCTAGTTAGGATAAATATTACTCAATCTTTGGCCAGTGTTTTGTGGATGCACATGAATATCACCGATTTAATAAACCACATTAGATTGTTGAATCTCTGATTGAAGCTATATTATATGCTAAATTAAGATCTTTTAACATAGGTGTTACTACAGAAATGGTGAAATTCAATTAAAATTTACTTTTTAGATGTAAGGATGATATTAGGTTTTAATTAGTAAATATTATTATTCATTTAAAAATATCATCAGTTTTAGTAGACATTTCTGTCTCACACCTCATGCATGTAGCAATGCGAAAATAATGAAGGAGCATCATGGGGACTGAAAGAACAAATACGTGTTTTGTAAAGTGCCTGCTGCTATTGTAACACACCTGGCCTTGCCTTCTTATTATCAGTATTTTTTGAATAATAACAAAATTGAAGCAACATGAAGAGATGACTTAATATGTATTTTAGGCTTGTCTTTTTCTCTCTTAAACTATCAAAATCATTTTCTAAACCTTTACCCTAAAATATTGTGCCATGTGTTAAGAATAAATTATATTCTGGTTTCACTTTTAAAGTCTTCTTTTTTATAGAGAAGTTTTTGAAGTCTTAAATACTTTTCCAATAAAATAATTGCTAGAGTTTAATTGACAATTAAAAATGATGTGCACTAGTTTCTTTCTTGAGATATGTTATTTTGTCACTAACAATGATATTTGCCTGTTATCTTATAGGAATCACAATATTTTAATACCTTGTAGAATTTTGACAATTTAATTTAAAAAATGCTTATATTAGTATCAATGCATAATACATAAATATTAGAGATTCTCCTACCCATGACTCTCATTTCCCTCTAGGTGCACTGGGCTTACAGATGTACATTCCTTGGCCAGGCATTTTTTAGGTTTTGGGAATTAAACTAGGCTCACCATGGTTTCTTTGCAAACATTTTTCCAACTGATTCATATTGCCAAGCCCAAGTAAATTTTTCATTACTTATTATTATTATTATTATTATTATTATTATTATTATTTCCTTCTTATATAAAACATCATCTAAGAAATTCTTGAGTATCACGGACTTTTTATGATATATTTTTTAAAGTATCACATTATATTAGCTTAGCTGCTGAAATTTGAAATTACATCATCTAAATGCCTATGGTTTTCTATTCAAGTCCTTCTCTACTCTGAGCCATTTTAATTAGATAAAAATGTGGTAGCATTCACACCCTGAGGATGCTTAGGCGTTATGAAGAACACTGTTGTCAATGGCATTATCATTAAGAAGATAATTAGATCTTTTTGCAAACTAAAAGTAGTGTAGTACCACAGTAATTAACCAGCATGGTGGGCGAAGTGGCTCCACGTCTCATTAAGCTGCTCAGACGCCATGCTCTTACCATACTGATTACCCCACAAACAGGAACATGGAAGCTGGTCCAAAGCATCCTCTCGCCTTGAGAACTCTATCTAATTGGGAGTCTAAGTCAATGGTAGAAAAGGCCATAGTGATGGCTAGGTTTTGACATCAGGGCAATGAGATAGAAGACTGGAGCTGCTGACTAGTTCTTCCTGTTACCTTTTGTCCAGAACAGAACAATAAATGAACAGTGCTTCTAAGTCTTTCACCAGAGATTTTTTAGGTCAAAATGTCTATAATTTTAGAGTAGCAAAATAATCACCTGGTCAAGAGACTCCCTGGCCTAGGTAAAGACCTAACTTGTGGTCTGGAATGGTTCAGACACTTTGACTTAGGGAGGTATGTTACCCTGTGCCTTGCTAAAGATAGACAGGGGTTATATCTAACTCCTTAATGAGATTTTTCATCCTGGGACCTCAGCTCTAGTCAGAAGTTTATAGACTGCAGCCATGTAAGGTCCCAAGTCTGTCTCTTCCATTATCACCCAGAATAGTCAAGCAAAACCTTTTCTCCTTTCTTTCTCCTTGCCAAGCTCTCCTTAAAACTTTAGACTTTTCCTTTGACATATTTGGCTTCCCTAGTCTTTCTCTAAATCTTCGTTTCTTGTCATGTAGCTCCCTGTCCACCCATGATTCTGATCTCATTGCCATCTTAAACGGCATGAATTTCTGTTCTTAACAGTGGTTAAGTAAAACCTTACTTACTACTGGCCTGGTTTCAGGATTTTCTCTCCAAAGCAATAAAATTGTCTCTACTCACTTTCTTAAAGATTTAATTTACGAGACTACGAATCCTGAAATGGGATCCCGATTCCCCATGTATCAATAAGAGCTGAAGTCAATAACTCTATCTGTACAAAACCTTGGTTGACCTAGACTATATATTAGTCTGCTTCTTCAATTTGAGAAATGTTTAAGTCTTATTGTGCGTTTTTAGCAAGTCATTCCTGAACCTTCAGAGGATACCTCAGAGATTTTGTAATTGCTTACCACTAGACAGAAGAGAAAGCTGTGGCATTATCATGATGCTAACTCATCTAATGTCAAATAATGACAAAGAAGGAAAGTTAAAATTATCTAGTCTTTGAAGGCAAATGGTCAGCCCTTAAAACATACATACAGGTAATGTTATATGGACTGAGCTGGTTGTATTTAGGAATATATATGTACATGCATCTATACATGCAATGACAATTAATAAAGAAGTCATAAATTTGAAGGAAAATGGGGAGGGGAATATGGGAGGACCTGGATAAATGAAAGGGAAGAAAGAAATGTTGCAATTATATTTTAATCTCCAAAAAAGATAAAGAATTCACCTTTTTAATCACAAGGCTAGTATTGCCCTTTGAAATTTATATTATTTATATTTATATTATAGTTGAATCTCATAGTAACATTTACTATAGAGTGTGATAAAAGTTTTATCTGCCTAGACATTTTATTTGCTGCCATTGTGATTGGCTGGCTAAACATGTTCAAACCTTGAAATTGCATATTAATAATGAAATAAAAGTAGGAAGAAAAGTAATCTATAATGTTAGGAAAGCAGAAGAGAAAAGAAGAATGTGCTTCTTGCAAGAATACAATGTGTTTCTGTGAGACCACAGACTCCAGGCTGAGTTTAGTGTCAGTAATGTGATGTAATCCAGGGTGTTGGTAATACCATGTCATTGAGCAAGAGAAATGGTGATAATTTCCCTTTTGTCCTTTAAGGAGTCTGGGTTAGGAATAGTTTCAAGTATTCTATGTCTTATCCTGACATGGTTTACTGCGTTTTACCTCTAACCTGAAATTCCACTGTGACTCAGAACTGTGATACAAATCCCGAATGATTAATGACTGTATTCTTCGCAGCACTGTGCCATAAACATTAGGTCTTTGATAAAAAGCAGTCAATTCACCATAATTAATTTTATTCTTTCCCTCTGCACAATTCATGGAGCAGTTCACATAGAGGGATGTTTATCTTTTCACAGAGGTGTTAAAAGACTGCTTTGGGATTTTTACTTTAACATATTATGTAACATTGTGTTTGAAACTGAAAAGAACTAATGGAACAGAAATATTTTTTTGTATACTGGAAAGCTTCACTTACAAGTGGTACATTGCTCCACACATGATTGACACATTCTCCATAGTTACTAGCTTCCTAAAGATAAATGAGCTGCAGTGAGCTCCCTTGCAACATACCAAAATTTGAATCCCAAAAGGAAAATTTTAGTTGTTCACGTTTCTTCTCAAATGAGCATGTAAAAGCAGTGAATGTCAGAGAAAGGACTCAGAACAAGAAAGTTTTCCTTTACTATTTATGCTTCTGTGTCTGTGGGGAGATTTGCATCCAATGTCATCACACCTGCCACCAGCTAATTGGCTGGTTCTGAGCAGAAGAATGCTTTGCTTGTGCTCTTTCTTCAGTGTGCACGTGTTTAAAATTCCTCTAAAGAGAAAAGACGGAATTTTCAAGTTAACTGTTGTGTAGAAACAATCTATTTGGAGAAAGCTACAAAATAGGTTCAATTTTAAGGGACTTAGAGAATTATAGGAAATTGTACATTCAAGTTCAAACAAGGAAGAATGTTTTCAGTCTAACTGCTCACTTGCAAGCAAAAATCTCTATCTGGTCACATTTTTAAGGGACAGCAGCCTCCCAGCCTAACAGCCATAATGAGGACAGATACACCTCTCCCTGAACTTAGAGAGGTGGCTGTTTTCCTATTGTGTCTACTGAGAGTCCCATGAGGCCCTTTCATCTCCCTATGGCTCCTCCATCTTCTGGCACTTTGCCACATCTTCTGGGAGTCAATAGGCTCAAAAGAGACCTCTGGATCCAGCCAGAAAGCAGCACTGACTAAGTTTATCCCAACAAATAGCTGTCTTAACAGCAGGTAAGTGCAAGAAATGAGTCTAGGGGTCAGATTCATCATCATAGCCAAACCGCTCTTTATTTTTTTTTTTATTATGCTGTTGTGATGGCATTAAAGGCTGATGTGTATGAGATTTTAAAAAAACAGCATTTGAATCCGCGATGATCATATAATCCTGCCTCTTAGCAGGATTTAAACATTTATTTAAAGCAAACTTTTAAAACGAGTATTGACCCTTACAAAAAAAAAAAAAAAAAAAGGCAATCCAATCCATTTTTCTGAATTTCATCAACAATTGCTGTGCCCAGACTTTCAACTACCGAGTTTTCTATATAAGGGTAAAAGTCAGAAGCTAATGAAATGTAAGAAGTAGAAATTTTCCAAAGGAAGATAAATGAGTAGAGTCGGATTAGCTCAGAGGTAGAATCCATATGTGTACTTTGACCTCTCTCCTTTGGAGAGCACAGCCCACAGGATCAACTAAGCAGAGTTCATGTGGCCCCACAGAGACTGGATTGGTATTCACTGAGTGTGCCTCAGTCTTCCCTGTGTCCTCTGCCTACAGCCATTTAGCTTGGGGTGTTTGTGGGTCTCTTAACAGTAGGAGTGGGGGTGTATCTAACTCTTTGACATGCTAATGTGACCCTTCTAGTTCTACTGGGTTGTCTCTTTCAGCTTTGATATGTGGGTTTGAGCCTATTCTTATTGCATCTTTTTATGCCTTGTTCAGTTGATATCACTGGGAGATTTGCTCTTTTCTGAAAGGAAACAAAGGAGCAGTGATAGGGTAGGGAGCAGACTAGGAGAAATAGAAGGAATGGAGAACGCGGTTGGGATGTGTTCTATGAGAGAAGATTAAATAAAAAAGGAAAAACAAAGTTCTAGGACACAAGTAAAGCAAAAAAAAAAAGACATAGCTTCTGTGGAATAATTCATACTTAGACATATCTACCCAATATCACTATTGTTATAGTTTATTTTAAAATAGTGGAAAGGAGTCATGCCATACAACAGGGCTCACATGGAGGTTTATTGGAAGAGGAGAGAAAAAAGACAGAAATGGGAATGAAAAGTGGACCAAGAAAGGAGAAGAGACTGGTCTCTGGGGACAAGAGTTGCAGAAAAGAGAGACAGAGGTGGGCAAGGCTTGCCTTTTGTAAAAGAACGCAGTGAATGTGCTGTGCACAGGGGTGCTCTTTGTGGCTGCAGCTGAGGCCATTCCATGTGAGGACCCTAAGGGCAGGTCAGTACAGATGCCTGAATACTAACAGCTATTCTCAGACAACTTGTGTAATTAGTAATGAGAATAGCACCATTTTCCCTTTGATGATCCCCACTGTTTCTATACCACTGTCTCTCCCTCTATAACACGACTGACTTGAAAACTGTGACCTCCTAGACTTGATTTTCTCTTAACATTCTAACCCTTTATTCAAATTTCTACTGCTTCAACTAGTCTTTCTTCCTCTTCTCATTACTCATGAGACAATGGTTTTATTCTTGCTTTAAGGGAGCTCTTATTCTTGCAGTGTATGAGTCTCTCCTCTGATTAGAGCTTAAAGGTCTGATATCATTAACCTTACTTTACAAATCTTTGACCCCCCTTTAATTGTTACCTCTTCCTTGTCAGCCCTACCTCTAACATCCTACTCACTCTCGCTTGCTATGTTCTCACTAGTTACTGAAAACATAATGATGATACAACCTTTATGCTAAGGGGGTGTATCAGGAACCTTAACAAAAATATCATTGCTAATCAGCCACTGTAGTATTGTGGACTGGAAAGAAACAACTTATTCCTGAGAAAAAGCATATTATAACTGTGAGACATGAAGCATGAGCTTTAATGCTGACATTCCATTCTCATGACAGTTTCTAAGCGGTGGCATAAGTGACGAAGAAGATATGAGACTTTGTACCATAACGAAGGGACCATCCAAACTTAGGGAAACCCCAATAATAAACTAGGCTCTTGAGAAACTTTCCAAACCTGTGCCTTCTGAACTCAATGTCTTTGTTATTCCAATCATCTTATAGCCTGCCCTCTGTCATTAAGGGGATTGGCATCTTCCACAGTTTTTTCGTACACATACACACTGAGGGGCTCGAACTAAAGATGCCGAAAAAAATAAAAATAACAGAAAATTGTTTTTCATTAGACTGCTTTTTGTTGATGTTTTTATATAATTTAAAAACATATTGGTGGTTTTATTTTCATTTTTCACTTAGGTCCTTGGGTTAGTCTTTCACACCATTGGATGCCCACTGAGCTGAAAGAACAACTTTAAGGAGTCAGGTCTTTTCTGCCATGCAGGTCCTGGGGATCAAACTCAGTCACTAGGACTGAGGACAGGTGTGTTGTTGTTGTTGCTGCTGCTGCTGGTTTTTTGTTTTATTACCTGTTGAGCCATTTCATCAGGCAAATCAACTACTTTTAAGTAGATTGAGCACTGGGGAAATGACCAAATGGGCCAAATGCCTATTGCAGAAGCATGAAGACTTGAGTCTAGATCCCCAGCTCTCATGTAAAAAGCCACGTGTGGTGGTATGTGCCTGACACCCCAGTACTATGGTAGTGGAAGAGAGAGACAGATGGATCCTGGTAGCCCACGGCCAGACACCCTACCACAAACTGTGACTTGTCAGTTAGGTGAGGACATTGTCTCAAAAATCCAAGGTGGGGAGCCATAGAGGAAAACACCAGACATTGAATTCCTTCTGGTTTTTACCTATGAATGTACAAGCATGCCTGAATGCACATGCAGTCACACACACACACACACACACACACACACACACACACACATGCACACACCAAGTATGTGTGCTTTGTTCTTTGCATGTTAGACATTTTGTTATGTGATGAACATAATCTCAGACTCAAAGAACCCAATGAAATTCTTAATAGACATAATGAATCTTGTGGCACATTGCAGAAATAATGGTGACTAAAAAACCTTAATTACAAATTGTAAATCATACCTAGTCATTTCATTATAAACAGCTGTAAGGTTTCTAAGCATTGAGGTCTGGAAAAATTCTCTACATATATTAGTATTGATCCAATGAAGAAGAATAAATTGTGAATAACATTTGTGTATTAGCCATGTTTTCTCTGCTCCGCAAGCCATACAAATAGACCCTGAGGCAAAACACCACTGCAGCTGCTGGGAGCCCCATTTCATTTTGAGACAATGGTTGGAATCACATTATGTTAAGTAACTCTGTATACTGGGGCTTTTGAGATAGGAATAAGAAAACACATTGTGCCAAGTTTAACTATTGTGAGTTCAGAGTTCAGGGAAAAATTCAATTCTTCTGGAAATGAGTGCAATGGAACAGCTGGTCAAACACAATTTACTTGCTCACTGAAATAAGCTTAATGATTTCTGGGGAAGCACAGAAGAGCTTACTAAAAAGGGTCATAAAGAATATCAACCAGATTTAAGACACTTTTGGTTTAAAAGGGCATTGGCTTATAGACTGTGCTGCAACCTTCTCTGATTCAGAAAATAAACCACTATAACAAACTTAAATGTATCCAAATATATAATATAAACACACCAAGTCTACAAAGACACCAATAAATATTATAAGGATTCACTTGAAAGTATTTTCTTAGTTATTTGCAGTTTGTAGCAAAATCTTTGAAAACTGTTCATTAATTCCAAGAAAAATATAAAGGGCTGTAGTGGTGGCCCAGAATTTAATATCATGTACTTCTTTTGTAGAGTACACATCTTTGATTTCCAGTACCTACATCAGGAAGGTCACTATCAGGTGTAACTCAGCATCAGGGGATCTGACTCCCTCTTTAGGCTTCTTCAGGAAACTGAAACTACATGGTAGACACAGATGCACTCGCATGCATAAGTAAAAATAAACCTTAAAAATGTGATATAATAAAGCAATCACAAAAGATGTAAGAAATTACGCATCTGTATTGTATGTTAGAAAGCCAGAACTTTTGTCTATAATGAAACTCTTTGGCGAAAAAAATTAAAAATTGTTTTAAATGCTGTTGATGTCAGCATTGAGATTATAAAATTAGTCTATTATAAATTAAATGCTGTATTTGGAGGTACATTGGAATATTGTCATATTTTCCTTCCCACTTATTTTATTGTATTTACCAGATTCATTA
Organism: Microtus ochrogaster; assembly: GCF_000317375.1. Lineage (NCBI taxonomy): Eukaryota > Metazoa > Chordata > Mammalia > Rodentia > Cricetidae > Microtus > Microtus ochrogaster. The sequence continues at coordinate 3,542,800 of NW_004949098.1, forward strand.
GAGGCTATAAAATAGCAAGAGTGTTTCCAGGAATATGGCATTCCTTGTCAACCCCAATATAGTATGTAAATAGAATATCAAAACCAAAAATCTTATTTAAGTACTGTAAATAAACAGGTAAATCATAAACATAATTTTTATTTCATCACTATTTCCTTCCCTTTCTTTGATCAAAACAAATACTTTGATCTGTATGAATGTTTTGCCTACAGTCATCTGTGTGCCCTATGTGTAGTCAGTGCCTGAGGAGTCCAGAAGAGGGCATCAGATCCCCATGTACTACAATTTTTAATGGCTGTGAGCAGTCATATGACTGTTAGGAACTGAAATCAAGTCCTCTGCAAGTAAGTGCTTTTAACCATTGACGCATCTCTCCATCCCTATCTTCCTTCACTTTTTAAATGATGTTGAGAAAAAAAAAAAAACATGTAGAAATAGTCAAAACAAGATGTTGGAGTAGGAGAAATGGGGGGTATCTACTTCTAGGATAAATTTGTGTCCTGGAGTTGACAATGTTAGAAAGCCATGCCATGGAAAGATTGAGAAAAACCTGGTCGATACAGGATAAACTATACAAAGCACTTGTTAAAACTCATAAAACTGGTCAGAAAGGATTTGCCATCTGCTTTTCCATTGGCTGAGACCTGAAGCTAGAGACAATGAATGCTCATATTTACTCTGTCCACAATTTTTATTGATGATTATAGGTCAAATTTTCAAGGAAGCTACTTCTAATAAGAAGGCACAGCAGGACCTAAAGGATGTTTCAGCAGGAAAGAGGTATCGCCACAGAATGGTGATCTGAGTTTGATACCAAGAACCCAAATGGTAAAAGGAGATTAAAAAAAAAACAAAAAAACTCCTTCCGGTTGTCCTCTCACTGCCATATATCCTGGTACACACATAGACCAGCAGCCACATTAAATGAAAAAATGCAAGAGAAACCCTGACTCGAATAACCAAAAAATAATAATAGTAATAATGTATTCAAAGGAACACAGAAAGACGTGAGATGTGAAGAAAGAGCAGAAAAAAAAAAAGAAAAAAAAAAGAGAAATGAAAAGTCTGGAGTCAGTACTCCAATGTGAATTGAAAGATTAGAAAGTAATCTCATAGTAGAAAGAATTGCACTGAGAACAGAAAACAGACTAGACCAGAAGAAGAGCTAACAGGGGTGACCTCTTTCCTATTGACGTAGCAAGGAATTAATGAGAATGAAATCGTCAAAACTGATCACTCCCTTTCTGTGGTTTCCATTTAGACAAATGACTATTTTCATTAGCATACGTTTTCCCTTTTTAAAATTAATTTTTAGGGCTCAAGAGATTGCTCGGTGTGGTAAGGCTGCATGTTGCTTTAGCACAGAACCTGTGTTCTCACAATCATCTGAAACTACTGTCCCAGGGGATCTGATGCTTATTCTAGTCTCTAAGGGTAAGTACTTCTCTCTCTCTCTCTCTCTCCCTCTCCCTCTCCCTCTCCCTCTCCC
>NW_004949098.1:3544388-3564296 GCF_000317375.1 Microtus ochrogaster
TCCCTCTCCCTCTCCCTCTCCCTCTCTCTCTCTCTCTCTCTCTCTCTCTCTCTCTCTCTCTCTCTCTCTCACGCACAGACACACACACACACAGAGAGAGAGAGAGAGAGAGAGAGAGAGAGAGAGAGAGAGAGAGAGAGAGAGAGAATAATTAAATTACTTTTAATTCTGTGTTTAAGTATGAATGGTACCAATATCTTTGAATACAGCCCTATATTTTCACCTGACAGTAATACTAAGGTCATTGCACAGGGATGGGTCCCAGTGACTGTTGGCATTTATTTGAGTCAGTCTTAATTGTCATTCAAATATTTGGCTAGAGCCCATCTGATATTTGTCTATACAAAGACTGAAGATAAAATCTTAAATGTTCTAATGTTGTACCATCATTTTATCCAGTTATAAATGTTAGCTTCCAAAACTTATCTTTGAATAGAAAACTTCCTGTCCTATTTTGAAGGAATGAAAGAAAAGTGTTATTCCTGCTTTTTATTATCAGACCTCTAATTTCCCAATGAGTCTCCTGAGGGAGACTAACAGATGTACCATAAATCTCCCTGCCACATTCCTAAATTTCTCCTAGTCTCTTGTGCTGCAGTTCTGGGCTAAGTGCAAGTCTTTCAATTTGCATATACATTACAGGCAATTTGACCTTTGATTCTGTTCAGACTGGTTTTCGGTTACTTAGTTTTCCCTTCTGAGTTAGCTCTCCTATTCATCAAGAACGTAAATATTGCAAATTTCAGATTATCACTTTGGAAAACATTTCACACTAATTATATATTATTTTTGTTAAGACCATGATAGGTGTTCCCTTTTATTTCATTTATTTAATTAATGAGCTAATTTGAAACAAAACATATGGTCCAAGATGTCCTGGAAGTTCTTGTGTACCTTAGGATAATCTTTAACTCCTGATCTTATGTCTGCACCTACCAAAGGTTGGGGTTTAGGATTTGCATCACTTCATTTGGCTTCAAGTGGTACTGGGAATGGAACCTAGGTCCTTATCAATGCTAGGGAAATACTTTATTGTCTAAGTTACATCTCTAATCCTCCTTCTTTAATGTATTTTGCTATATAAATAAGTACTTATTTACTTTATACAGTTGATGAGCAAGGATGATAGGCAAACTTATAAAACCATCACCACAATGAATGTCATAAATTTATTTACATCAGGAACATGGGAGATAGCTCAATGTTTAAAACATTTGTGGTATATGTCTTATATGTCTGAGGACCAGAGTTGATATCCCTAAACACCACAATAATGGCTAGGTGGACTTGGAAGGGTGACGGTAATACCAGTCTTAGAAGAAAGAGGGAGAGGCTTTCCAGAGAAAGTTGGCTAACAATACTAGTCATTTCTGCTATCTCTGGGTATTTTTGATAGACCCTGCTTCATTGAATAAGGCGGAAGAGTGATCACTCTACATGATTACCCCTCATATTCTTGTGCCCACATAAATATAGACATGCATAAACTTGAACATGCATAAAACACAAACACATGCACACATGCACATGAAAATACAAAGTGAAATAACCACAAGGGAACAAATTTCTGTAAACTCTTCATCATTTGTTTTATATTGTGATATAAACTTTTAACATAAGATACATCCTCTTGACAATAAAAATGGTGGTGTTAACTAGACATACACAGTTGTACACCAGATCTGTGCAACTTGCTTGACTGAAGCTTTGCACTCATGGGATCACTTTATTTCCCCCTCCCACTGCAGTTTACAAAGTGTTTGGCTTTTTTAAGTAGCACAAATAGATGTGCCTCTTGGAATACTGTTCTTTTGTGACTGAATACAATTTTTGTTAGAAAATGGAACTAAGGGTTGGCTCAGCAGTTAAGAGAACTTGTTTCTCTTCTAGAGGACTTTCCAATTTTTAGCATCTACACAGTGATCAGAATCATCTTTAACTCCAGTTCCAAAGGATAAAACACTCTTTTCTGACCTCTGAGGAGGGCACAGCGCACATCTGGTGCACAGATATACATGCAGACAAAACACCAATACACATAAAATAAATCTAAAAAAAGAAAGAATATGGAAGTTAATAGTATTTTTACAATTATATTCATCTTTCTCTAAAAGTGGGAGGATCACAGTGAAATTTTTCTAGAAAGAGTAGGGCAGCTGTACAGATTAACTCACAGCAGTTGGGACAACATACACAATCTAAATCTAATTACAAGAATTTGGGCAGACACGCTACTTATCCCTTGTACATAATGGCAATTTGTTAAATTCTTGTAGATGAGACACTTTTCTCTAATAGTGTAGTACCTCATAAACTGACCTCTCTTCAATTGGAGGTCACATATCAAAGGATAATTGAGCAACACAAATTTGTCTTAGAGAAAAGCAGAAATGTGTAAATAAGAAAGTCAGGTTGAATTGGGAAGGATTTTTGGGGTGAATATGGTCAAACCACATTGTATGTGTTTGGTCAAAAGTGAGACCCCCAGCCCCCTGACACCCCTATATCCAAGGACTCTGCCGCGTTTGGGTAAAACCATCACCCCAGACTCTGGCACCCATCCTTGGAGCAGGAATGGAGTAGGAAGCTCCTTTTAAAGCTCCTCCACTGGGAGTTTCCTTGGTCCGGACTCCACCTCTGGGAAAACCTGCCAAGCGGTGATCCCTCCCCAGGAAGGGTCAAAAAGGCCCACCAAACAGTGGACCACTCCCACAGGCTATTTAGGCTGCCGTCCGGAATAGGAACAGGTGTTCTCCGGGTTTTACATGGTCTTCCCCCATCTCTTTTCCTAGCCATGCTTATCCGGTCACCCAGGAGCGCTGCATTATACGTGGGAATCCTTTATTCTGCCTAATTTGGTCTGATTGGAATTATTTGCATCGGCGGAGAGGCTCGTCTTAAGAAATATTTCTAACAGTATGAAACTCTCAAAGATGTTAAATAAAAATGTTATTCCCTTGTAATTAGATTGATAACTGCCTCAACTGTCATTACAGAACCACCATCCAGTAACTGATGGAAGAAGATGCAGATATCCACAACTAAGCACTGGGTTGAACTCCTGGAGGCCAGACAAAGAGAGGGAGGAGCAATAATATGAGCAAATGAGCCAAGACCATGATGGGGAAACCCACAGAAATAGCTGACCTGAGCAAGCGGGAGCAGTTTGCAGACTAACAGCTGGGGAACCTGCATAGGACGGACCAGACCTTTTAAATGTGGGTGACAGTTCTGTGTCATGGACAGTCTTTAGAGTCTCTAGCAATGGAACCAATATTTATCCCTAGTGGATGGACTGGGTTTTTGGAGTCCATTCACTATGGAGGGATACATTATTCAGCCTAGATACAGGGGGCAGGGCTTTTGTCCTACCTCAAGTGATGTGCCAGACTTCCTTGACTCTCCATGAGAGGCCTTACTCTCTCTGAGAAGTGGATGGAGTATTGGGTGGGAAGAACAGGAGGAGGGGAGAGAAGGGAGAGAGAACTGGGATTGGTATGTAAAATAAGATTGTTTAAAAAACTGTCATTTTTTTTCCTTAAGGTTGAAATTTGCTGTGTTTTTAATGAGTAATAAAAGGTTTAGGAAAAAATTGGACACACCTAAACTAAGAAACAAACACACATAGATAGTAAAGAGTCCATTATGTATTCAGTGAACTCTGCAAGTCCTCAGCCTTTCCCTTTATTCCTACCCCAGATATAACCACGTTCTAGATCCCAGCCACTTCTAAGAATGGGAACATTGGAGGGGCAGTTTGAATTACCATCTGTGCCCCAGTATCCATAAACTCTGAGACCTTGCACTTTAGACTCTGCCAGCTCTCTTCCCAGTGTGTGGGAACAAATGACTACCACTGTGTAAGGCGGAAAAAGCTAAAAGCGAGGGAAATCCTTGGGAAACAGTCAAGCCCATAGGAAGTGTTCAGAGAATCTGGATATTGTCACCAGACTTACTTTATTATGAACTTTCTATGTGGAGTCAGAAAGAGACCATTAGAAATTTGTAATACGCATTGCAAATTCTTCCTCTCCTCTTTCTTCCAGTCTTTCTCTTTTTAATTCTCTGCCATTCAACCTATTTAAACCCAAAAACCAAAGAAATATTACAAACTTATTGTATATTACAAAAATCTGTCATAGAATGAATAAGTATATAGGATGTGTTCTGACCCTCCATATATATTAATCCTGTTTTCATTAAAGACTTTCAGGCTTTTGGGAGTTTCAAAATATTTCATTAACTAAGATATGTGCTTCCCTACTCCCCTACCCAACCTTCCTTTATCCCAATCATCCCGTTTCCCCAAGTTCCCCCCATCCTCCCCTTCTCACTTTTCTCTCCCCATCTCCCCTTACCCCCGTCCCACCCCACCCCCAAGATCCCAGTTTTTTGCCCGGCAATCTTGTCTACTTCCCATAGCCAGGAGGATAACTATATGTTTTTCTTTGGGTTCACCTTCTTATTTAGCTTCTTTAGGATCACAAATTATAGACTCAGTGCCCTTTATTTATGGCTAGAAACCAATTATGACTTTTTGGGTCTGGGTTACCTCACTCAGGATAGTGTTTTCTATTTCCATCCATTTGCATGCAAAATTCGAGAAATCATTGTTTTTTACCGCAGCGTAGTACTCTAATGTGTACATATTCCACACTTTCTTCATCCATTCTTCCATTGAAGAACATCTAGGTTGTTTCCAGGTTCTGGTTATTACAAATAATGCTGCTATGAACATAATTGAACAAATGCTTTTGTCATATGATAGGGCATCTCTTGGGTATATTCCCAAGAGTAGTATTGCTGGGTCCAGGGGTAGGTTGATCCCGAATTTCCTGAGAAACCGCCACACTGATTTCCAAAGTGGTTGCACAAGTTTGCATTCCCACCAGCAATGGATGAGGATACCCCTTTCTGCACAACTTCTCCAGCAGATGCTATCATTGGTGTTTTTGATTTTAGCCATTCTGACAGGTGTAAGATGATATCTCAAAGTTGTTTTGATTTGCATTACCCTGATCGCTAAGGAGGTTGAAGCACATATCTTAGTTAAGGGAGCCACCTTGGGGTTGGCAAGAGACTTGAACCTAGAGTGGCTCCCAGGTGCCCAGGGAGATGTCTTCAGTTAGTTCCTTGGGCAGCTGAGGATAGGAAACCTGAAATGACCCTATCCTATAGCCATACTGATGAATATCTTGCATATCACCATAGAACCTTCATCTGGCGATGGATGGAGATAGAGACAGAGACCCACACTGGAGCACCGGACTGAGCTCCCAAGGTCCCAATGAGGAGCAGAAGGAGGGAGAACATGAGCAAGGAAGTCAGGACCACGAGGGGTGCACCCACCCACTGAGACAATGGGGCTGATCTATTGGGAGCTCACCAAGGCCAGCTGGACTGGGACTGAAAAAGCATGAAATAAAACCGGACTCTGAACATGGCGGACAATGAGGGCTGATGAGAATCCAAGGACAATGGCACGGGGTTTTGATCCTACTTCATGTTCTGGCTTTTTGGGAGCCTAGCCAGTTTGGATGTTTACCTTCCTAGACCTGGATGGAGGGGGGAGGACCTTGGACTTTCCACAGGGTAGGGAACTCTGACTGCTCTTTGGACTGGAGAGGGAGGGCAGAGGAGTGGGGGGTGGGGGAGAGGAGCGGGAGGAGGGGAAGGGAAATGGGAGGCTGGGAGGAGGCAGAAATTTTTTTTTTTTCAATTAAAAAAATAGTTAAAAAAATATTCCATGTGAAAAACAAACTTTTTAATTTAGATATTTTTTACAAGGTACCTGAAGTTTTCTTTTAATGTGAATTCCCTTTTATAAAATTATATAAATAACCTCTTGATGTTGGAATAGCTTCATAATGATAATTTACTAAGATAATAGAGAGGCTGTGTAATTCGTATAAAATTTCTCTTAGCAAATGCAATTGTGCCAATAGAAACAATCGATACTGCAATGCTGCAGCAAGCACACCTTTCCTTCCTTGTGATCTTTGTGGGTTTTTTTCTCACTAACTGAAAGGATCTGCAAAGCCAATGATGCTGAAATGGTTCTGAAATCGCCTCAGCCTCTCCTGGTCTAGGACTGTTTCTCAGATCGTCTTTGATTCTGATTAAAGCTTTTGAGAATTGGTAAGTCGTTTTTAGAATGTATTTCGATTGAGCTCTACCATATTTTTTCTTGTGATTACATGGGGTTATAACTTTTATGGAAGAAGACTCCAGCAATAAAATGTTGTTTCTATGATTTCTCAACTGTTGTGAGGAAGCTGGCTATCAACAAGATTGATTACGGTTGATGACAGCCCTGTGCATCAGGCTGAGGTGGGATGTGTGTTCTCTCCATTGGAAAACTACTTTTGACCTCTTCCAATATCTACAATCTGGAAGCAAATCACTACACATATCCAATACTCAGGATGGGGAGAATCACGCACCTTCTTCTGGGAACTGAGTTATCTCCTATAAGAAATATTTGTAGTTCTTTTATATGAGATTCTCTCTCTCTCTCTCTCTTTCCCTCCCTCTCTCTCTCTCTCTCTCTCTCTCTCTCTCTCTCTCCCTGACTTTTTGCCCTTCCATTCTTTACCATGTATGAGGACAGACTCACTTGTTTTATAAATCATAAAATCATTGTGGGACATAGCAGTTGGCATATTATGCTTTGCACTGGCCAGCCCACATCTGCTCAGTCTGGACCATTTCTTCAGGTTGGCTAATGATTGTATGTTCAGGTCCACTGAAATCCCTCCAGGTCTCTGTTGAGCAGATTTTCCAGAACTTCAAGATACTTAGCCTTCCCTGAGCTGTTGAATCAATCATTTTTCCAGGAAACTTTGATTCTTCCTCTTAGGAAAGTCAATGAAAATCAAAGTCTGGCAACTACATTGCTATTTTTAAAATTGAAAACATTTCTTTTTGTTCATAATATACAAAATTACTATTGATTTTTATAATAAAATTGTACAATTTAAAAGCTGATGCCCTGGTATTTTATACGTAAATGTTGAATATTCTTTTTAGCTTTAATATATTTATTTATTTATTTTACATCCTGACATCAGTCTCCCCTCCCTCCTCCTCCCCAAGTCCTTCACCCCATTCCCTCTTTGACTCTCGCAATCCACTACATTTCTGTTCAGAAAAGGACAGGCCACCCGTTGATATCAACAAGACAAGACATATACTCTTATACAGATAATCATATTGATTTTCACAATTATATTTATTTAAAGTTGTCATGTTTTGTAAACCTCTTTTTTGGACAGTCCTTCTAGAAGAAACACTGTAGTATGTTTTTGTTCACCTAAGTTCAAATTTCATGCTTCCTATTAATTATGATATTTATGGACACTGATTTATAATTTATAATTCTACTTGAAATAATATAGCTACAGATTGTCCCTATTAAAAGTTTAGTTGTACAGAGAAATATTTCCCTTAAAACCTCAGAGTAAGCAAGAATATTTTTTAACTCCTTCATTTAGTTTTTAGAAAAATTATATGGATAGTTATTTATTAATACAAAGTAGTTTTATCGTATCTGAGACAAAGAGTAAGTGCTTTTTAATTTCTTTTTGAGATATGGTAACATGTTAGTTCACATATTTTTCCGCATAAATATTTAACCTTTTGCATTTTTTAATTTTTAAATTATAGTTTAGTTGTGACCTTCCTTTCTTCTCTGTCCTTCACCCAAATCCTCTTATATATCCTTCCTCAGTTTCCTTTAGATTCATTGCCTCTTTTTAAAAATAATTTTTTAGATGAACATTTTACATCTAATTTAATTTAATGCAATTTTATCAAATGTGTAAATCCTTAAACCTTATCATTATTAGGTTTTAAACTTAAATTTAGTAATTTAGGTTATATTAAAGAGAATATTTTTATTGCTTTTAGACTTAAGGGTTTATGATTATTGGCAATATCTCTTTATTCTTTAGAAATTCTCTTATAGAGACTGGAGAGCTGGCTCAGGAGTTAGGACCACCTATGACTTTCTAGATGACCTGAGTTCAGTTCCCAGGACCCACACAGAGGTTCAAAAGCCTCCTACAACTCTGTCTTTATGAGAACTGACTCCTTAATCTGGGATACTTGGGCACTGCATGTACAAGATGTATATGCATCCATATAGGCACACACACACACACACACACACACACACACACACACATCTAAGTTTTTAAAAGGCTTTCACAGTATACAGACTGAACAGGCTGTGCATTTGTACATGTACATGCGCACACACTCACACATGCACAAACACAAACAACTAATGAAAACGAGGACATGGATTTGGAAGAGAATAAGGTGAGATGTGCCAGTCTGTTTGAAGGTATGAATGGGAGGGCAAAATGGTGTAATTATAACTTCAAAATAATAAACATATTTTAAAAAATACCCTAATTACTGTAATTTCATTATTTACTTTCAGCAAACACTAATTTGCTATACTTATTTTCTCTTCTTTATCTTCTCTTGTATTTGTCAATTTAACCTTTTGCACTTTCCCAGTGATATATTTTTGGGAATTATTTTTCTCCCTACTTCCCATTTATTACCTTATTAATTTATTTTGGTAATCTTTCAAATTTGATGCATATAAATCTCTTGTTTCCACATGATAATTAAAATTAAATAATTCTATAATTAAGACTAAAGTTTTTATCTTAAATGCTACTTTAAATTTATTCCAGAGTAATGGAAAATTTTTCAGCTGTTGAAAAGACCTATTGCATTTCCAGAGGATACAGGCTCAGTTTCAAGCTCCAGAATATCCAGCCCCTCTAACCTTTGCCCTCCACTCTCTGCTGTTATCTACACACACACACACACACACACACACACACACACACACACTCACTAAGCACACACACACTAAGCACATAGACATACCCATGTGCACAAACACATAAGCACTTAAAAAATAAATTCTTCAAAATTCTCTAGCTTAGCTATTTTGTTTTCATTGTAGAAATATGTTTCAATAATAAGTACTTCATAAAATTATTCCTTTATAGTTGCATGTATGCATGTGTGTATATCAATGTGAATGTGTTAATGTATATTGGTGTATATATGTATAAATTGTGTCTAAATGTGCACATATGAGTATGTATGAGTATGCATTTATAATTGTATGATATGTATAAAATATGTGTGCTAAGCATTATGTGTGTACATGTATCTATATTCATTGATATGTGTGTATATCTATGTGTATGTATAAATGTGTGTATTTGACACATGTATTTATGTACATGAATGTGTATATATGTCATTATGTGTGTCAAGATCCTCTTCCTGTAGAACTTTAAACAACCATATCTACTTACAGTTAATGAATGAGAACATTAAGAGTACATTCTCCATTTTTTCAGCCCTATTTGTTTTTAACAAATAAATTATGGATAATGAGTACTATCCTGTAAGTACCCTTTGTAATATATTATTCTTGCAATTCTTTACTTACTGTCAATATATTCATCACAGAAGTTTATTTTATGTTTGTGCGGAGTGTGTTTTGTAGCTGTGTGAATGTGTCCATATGTGTGCATGCTGGTGTTCAGGCATAAAAAGACCAGAGGTCAATATCAGGTGTCCTTTTTGATAGCATATATCTTATTTTGATATAGGGTCTCTCCTTAAACATACATTCATGGATTAGTCTAGACTAATTGGGCAGCACTCTCAGGGTTTTCCTGCCTCCCACCACACTCCCCATGGTCTGAGGTGTCCATTGCACAGCTGTGTTGGAGCTTTAGGGCTGCTGGGAAACAAACTGAGCCATCTTCCAAGTTCCTAGAATTCCCTTTACTAATATGTAATTATTTTTGTATTTCACTGGGGTAGAAGTAATACACTGTGCTTATTTTAATACTTATGTATAAATTGAATATAAATATTTGACATGACAATATATATTTAAGCACCCCATGACTCCTTTCTGCAGCATCATCTGGTGTTTAGACTGGTCTAAATGCAGGACCTCCTGTGGCACTCGCATGCTGTCTCTGTCATTTATTTTGCTTTCAGTTCCCATTTATCTCCTTTACTTGCCTGCTAATCTGAACCTTAGTTTTATGCAGTGTTTTCTATTTGGAGATCAATTCTTTGTTTATAATTGATTTTCTCCTGGGTTTTCTATATTTTGCTTATTTTTCTTCTTGAATCATATAACTGTAATGGCCTTCAGCATAAGTACGATGACTAATTTCTATCTTGTCTTCTGTTTTACCAATTTGCTGTATGGTAGTTCATCTGAGCATGAAACTGAAAATGGCAATTATTCTTCTCAAGAGGAGAAAAACAGGATTTTAACATTATATGATCTTTATTGATGTTGAGAAGTTGTCTAGATCTTGTAATTGTAGCAGATCTATTTTCTGCATATAGCTCTTTAAAACTTTTCATTTAGTGTTTGATAATCTACAATTTCATTAACATACATTTGTTTCCAGCATGTGTGCAAAAAAGAAAACATGCTTCTCACATTTCATTAATGCTTGTTAAATCAGCAGTCTACGAAAACAGAATTCTTAGCAATGTTCTACAATAGCACAGATATGACTTAGCTTATGACTTATTAAACAATATGCCATTTCATAACAAGAGTTCATCCTGCAGGGAAATCTTTAATAATTCTTAAACATACTTTATATGTTCAATTTTCAAATATATTTATTGCTGCCTTTTCCTTGATACACTTTAATGTTGGCGATTTTTCATTTAATGCAAAAAAAAAAAAAAACAAACAAAACCCACAAACATGGTTCATGAGAAAACCAGTTAGCAATACAGCCCTTAATGGCACTTTGGTTAGAAAACAGCCCAATGATTTATTCAGGTGTTTTGTTTGTTTAGTTGAATTTTTTTCCCTATAGACCACAACTTAGTGTTCATGAACCTAGAAACTCAAGGTTTTCACAACCACCTACTGTGATTCTGGGTAGGCACCCACGTACTGCAATTAGTAGAAATGGTCGAAGCACTGTCTCCTTGTGTGCATCTTGGGAAAGGTGTTGTGCTTTTATTCTCATAGTATCTGTTTGGGGAGGTGTGAATGAAATCTTGAAATGAACACAGATTCACCCTTTATCCAAATGGATTTGGGAATGACATGAGTACTTTTCTGTCTAAGAATAAACCAAGCTTGTTTAAAACAGAAATATTTTTTTATATTATATTGAAGTTCTAATGTGTAATAAAGCTACTATGTAGATTATCTAGAACAAAATACTCACTTCCTAGCTACTCAAATATCACTACACCTGGCTTGAATGAAATATTGAAATAATATGCTCAGTTTCCAAGAAAACTTGCATGTCCCAAAGGTTGCCTTGTTTACTAGAAGGAACAATCTGGCTGCAGAAAATCCCTCTTTACTGATTTTCTTAGTTTCTACTAGAGAATCAGATGAAGGAGATGATTTATGTAACAAACTGAGCTCTCTAAATTATGCATAGTTCATTTTTCATAAGCCAAAATGGCCCAGAGAATTAAACTGTTCTGTATTTATCTAATAAAACATTTGTCATATTGCATTTTATATATATCGGTGTTTCTTTCCCTCCACCAGCTTAGTTAAATGTACATGTATTAGCTCATTCAAGGCATACAGGACTTCAATGCTTGCTCCTGACTGACAAATAAAACAAAACCCAGAGCCATGTCAAAAATTTAAGTTCACAAGGCTTTCTGCTCTTACAGCTTAGACTTTAAATATTCTCTTATAGTTTCTTTGAGGCAATACTCCTGATAAATAAGTTTTGCTAAGTCTAACAAAACTGGATATAAGTTTGCACATGAGAGACATCATGATAAGATATAATGATTCCGTGTTTAATTACCATAGTGGTGTATATAAAGGAAGAGGGGAAACATGCTTGAATAATTAATGTAAGCACAATGGTATATGAGGAAGGAAGTCATATATAAGAACTTGCCTTTTTTAATCAAAGGCTCGGAGGTTAAGAGCATTGCCTGCTCTTCCAAAGGTCCTGAGTTCAATTCCCAGCAACCACATGGTGGCTCACAACCATCTGTAATGGGGTCTGGTGCCCTCTTCTGGCCTGAAGGCATACACACAGACAGAATATTGTATACATAATAAATAAATAAATATTAAAAAAAAGTTTCTGTGGGTATCCACATCATGTTCTTGATCTCTTTGCTCATATTATCATACCTCCCACTCTTTGAGTGAATTCTGGGAGCTCAGCCCAGTACTTAACTGTAGATCTTTGCATCAGTTGCTAGATGAAGGTCCTATGACATTTAAGGCAATCATCAATCTAGCTACAGGGGAAGGCCAGTTCAGACACCCTCTCTTACCATCTTAATAAACCAAATAAAGAGAGTAGTATTGAATGGTTGAAAAATTCAAATTCAGTGATGCCCAGGCTAAAACTTAATGAAAAACAGGATCCAGGATGTTGCCCAATTTCTCTCCTTCTATCAAAGAATTTGGGAGAATGTTTTGTGAAATAGAATAGAATAGAATGACTGGCTACAAGATTTATTAAGAAAACTCAATAAAGCTCAAACTTTAATTTAAATTTGGACCTCATCTTACTATCAAGTAGAATTGGCCTCTGCCAAAAATTGTGGGCATGTGTGTACAACCCTTCACCACTTTTTTTTTTAATTCGTGCAAAGTGAGAGGAAAGGAAAAAAACAGAAACAGAGTGAAAACAGCTTGCACAGAAAAGAACACACTGTTTTAGGAAATGTGGTTCCTAGAGTAAATAATCACAGCAGGCTCTCTCATCTGCTCAACCCTGAACCTGAGAAGCAGATCAAATCATAATGGAAAATGGAATTCTATTCAAAAGGGATCTGTAGTGGAATGCACTCTAACAAATCATTTGATTTTACAAATCCCATTAATAATTCTAACCACACAGTTTAGAACCTTTTATCCTCAGGGCTTAGTCAAAATTAAGTCAAGGAAAAGCTCTATTAACAATGGGCAAGAGAATAGGGCCTTATGGAATGGAGGCCCAAAGAGCATGGAAGCAGACTCACAGGTAAGCACAAATCCTCTTAGCAATTGTTGGCTTTGATAATACTTACAAGGATATTTATCTTTATCAGCTATCCATCTCCTAACTACATGGGCAATCACAGGATGAGAATTAAAGAGCAGCATCCCAACAAAGTGGCTTTCAGATGAAAAACATGGGATTACTGACAGGAAAATCATCAAAGAAACTAAAGCGTGCCCTGGAAAATGTGACCCCCCCTCTTTTTCCTCTCCCTCCTTCTCTGCCTTCTCCACTCTCTGTTAATAGTTCATGATATACAAAGTAGATTTGACTTTTCTTTACATTTCCTATTCTTTTTCAGAAAGGCAAAGTAAAACACTGCACACTACAGTCTTAGATCTTTGATGCAGAAGATAAGCAGATTATTTGTGAGATAAAAATTTTAAAGTAGATTATTGATTTTGATTTCTCAAATTGTGCCCCCATATAAATGAAACAAAAAATAAAACATTAGCCAATAGGAAGGAATTAGGAGAAAAGAAAATATATGCAAAATCCTTGGGGAAAGTTCAGGTAAGTAAGTTTTATATAGCAAAACCAAAGAAAGATAACTGTCATAAATCTATAAATTTATTAAGTTCATCTTATATTAGCAAATTACCAGAATTAATCTTGCTAGTTATTAACAAATTGTTTACATATATCTGCTAAATGGATACAATGACTAGGAGTGTTGTGACCAAAATTTTTTTGTCTCACTTACTTTACTTGTTCGTAACACTTATTTTCCAGTGTTCCAAACAAAATTTAAGCCCCACTGCACAATAATTCTGTCACCAAAATGCAGACAATGATCCTTCCAGGGCTATTAGCTTCATTACCTGTGCATTTCGCATAATGTTCCTGAAAGACTGACTCTAAGTGTTAGAGCAAATGGATTAATGAAAATTCCCTGGGACCGGAAAACAGCTATAGATGCTAGATTATTTGATCATGTTGTATTGAGCTTCCTCCTGGGGGTGGGGGGAGAGAATCGAATGAATTTTATGCATTCTGATTAGCATAACAAAGCTGGTCTCCTAAGAGAATTATTTTTATTTTTGTCAGAAAATCTCCCATAGGTTTCTTAGGTTCCACCTGTCTTTCTAAAGCAAAGGATAGACTGGTCAATTTTTGAGAGTGTCTTTCTGAAGCAACAATTTAGCAGATTGGCTAGAAGCTGGAAGCCTTTACTGGGGTTTCAACGTTCCTCTTCCTCACATGAATGACTGTGTATGAACACCATTCTGGACCACTGTAGCTAGTGGTATGGGAGGGAAGTTCACTCTAAGTGCTGTGTCTGGAGCATTTGGGAAACTTCTTTCTATATACTTATTGGAAAAACTAACAGCTTCTGAAGAAGAATCACTCTGTCTGATGAAGACATACATGCAAACAGAGAACAAGATAATAAACTATAGGCATAAAGCTAAGTGTGAAGGAGATGATGTCCTCATACTTAGTATTCTGCCTAGAAATAATAATCAAATGTTCAGTAACTTTTATTTATTTCCATTTCTTCTTTGCTTCATAACCCTGTTCTTCCAAAGATATCCTGTTCTCCCTATGTTATATTGAAGTCACTTCTAGATGTAGAGTGTAAGGTACTGATAGAATGAGATCTTCACAAGGCATGAGGTCTTTGTATGTCTGTAATATAAATAATTTTACCAGAGAGAGGAAGGTGATCTCTGAATGAAGGAAGAAGGATCAATTATCTCAATATTAGAAGAATTAATATCCAGGGATATAGTAAGGCTTGGTAAAAAAAGTACTTACATTCTGCTGATAGAAGAAAGGAATCTGCCCAGAAAGAATTAGATGGGATAGAGCATAGCATTGAAGTGGACCATAAATATTATCTAATCAGAGGGGGAAGCATTTGGCCACTCTTCCAGGTCACAATATGAAGCTGCTGTCTCAAAGAGTTCATGTAGGCCAACAGGTTATTTCTCTCCCTCATTTAAGATTGTGACAACCAGAATGAAGCAGTATGCAGTCACAGTTGTGTGGATTTGAGATGAAGTACATAAGACTGTCTCTTTTCATTATTATTTTGTTTTATTGATATATGTAATTATTTTGCCAACATAGTAGAGTCAGTGGAGATAAACGCACAGATTTTTAGTTGGGGGCCTTTTGCTCCCACTTTGTGGGTCCCATAGATGGACCTCAGATAGCCAAGTTGGCCTGAGCCATCTCGCTAGTTGATTTTATCCTTTGCGTTCATTGTTTTCTTTCCTTTCCTTTATTTTAACATAGCCATCAAATTGTTTTTCTCCATACAGTTGCTTCACCGTTGAGTAAAATATACCACAATTTTGAAATTTTGTACTCTCTCCTACTTAGAATAATTAACAAAACTTCTCTTCTTTGATAATAAGATAATTATTTACACATCAAATCACAGAAAAGCATAAAAATTTCCCTTACAAAATGTCCTGAATTCATTTAGTGCCAGTCGGTTATATTTAAAATATTGAACATAATTGGTTACTATATATAAACTCTCAATATTGTCCCAGGGTATGACTCTGACACTTATTTCTGATATATTTATTTCCTGAACCCACTCTTCATCAATGTTATATACATCTGTTTAATTCTTCCTCCCTTCCTTCCTCCTTTCCTTCCTCCCTTCTTCCCTCCCCCTTCCCTTCCTCTTCCTTCTTGCCTTCTTTTAACTTGCCCCTCTCCTTCTTTCCTCTGTCTCTCCCTCTCACTCATTAGCTCCCCCTTCCTCCCTTCTCCCTACTTCCTTTTTCCCTCCTTCCCTCACTCCCTCTCTTACTTCCATTTTATGAATATTTCATTTCATGTCATGCACCTTCTGTTTAGTGAATCCAACAGGAAACACTGATGGAAAATTTTATCAGAGGCAATCAACTGTACACAGGAACTTCTGTGTATCCAGAGGCTTCCAGAGAAGTCACATAAGAGCAACACTCACAGCTGAGGGCACTTATCACCTCCTGTGAAATCTAAAACTTGGATTCAACTTACCACATAACCTATTTACTCTTCATATCCCCTCTAAACATTTCTGCTCTGTCCCCGTTAACCCAAAGGTGGCTGTAGATGAGGGGTCAAAAATGTGTTATGTTGCCTTGCAATATGAATCATGCTTCCAACATTAGAACGGAGCAGTGTCTTGGATTAGAAAAGAAATGGGAACATACGTGAATTTACTTGTGACACGATCATGAAGCCAATACGTTTCTATGGAGTGAAATATAATTTCACGTAATTATGTAGTATCTGTTTTTCCATATTTTATCTTGTGATACTAGAGACACACATCCCCTAAAGTTTCTATAACCTTCCAGAGGCCACAGACAAGCAGTTTGTGCTATAAAACAATTCAAATCTCTGGTACATGTGTGGAAATGAAAGCCTGGGCGAAACACCTGCAAAGGATGGCTCCCAGTCTTAACAACAGCAATCAGAGTGTTCTTCACATGCTAGGAGACTCAAAGTGCAACCATGATACACTTATTCCATATAAACATGATGTATTTGAATTGATTTTTAAACTGGTAAAATTTTTATTTCTTTCATTAAATTTGCGTGGCCACGGTACATTAACGATGTAATACTGAATGTTTTAGACAAAATAAGGGTAATTTTTAGAAGAAAATTATGTTACTTATTTATAATCATTTACATTTGATAAATTATATCTGAATTTGTATATTATTATAAAGAGTTATATTTTAATTTTCAAATTTTCTGGACTAAGAATAAGTATAAAAATTTCTAGGAAAAAAGAAAGTAAAAAAGTGCAAAAGAAGTAGAAAATGCTAGAAAAGAATAGGGCAAGTTTGTTATCTTCACATAGGCTGTTTAAAGATTTTACAATTTGGAGACAATGGGATGGAGTGTGTTGTTTACAGAGCATGACTCACTTAAAATTTGCAATCAGGACATGACAAACTCTTCATTAATGAATACTTAATTACTGATCAAAATTGTGAAACAAAGCAAAAAATATTCTTATGAAATCTCTCTTGAATGGGTCAAATGAAAGCTTTTTGATTTTATATTCTTAACAGTTAAAGATTTACTCACCATAGATACAATAGAAATGTATGTGTGCTTAAATTTATACTTATTTGCTTCCACTTTCATAAAAAGTTTTTGAAACTATGCCATTTTACAGCTAGTATTCACTTTACAGCTAGTATTCACTTATGAGTGAGTACATACCATGTTCATCTTTCTGGGTCTGGGTTACCTCACACAGGATGGTTTTTTTTTTTTTAGTCCTCTCCATTTTCATGCAAATTTCAAGATGTTATTGTTTTTTTACTGCTGAGTAGTACTACATTGGGTAAATGAAATACACTTTCTTTATCCATTCATCAGTTGAGGGCCATCTAGGTTGCTTCCAAGTTCTGGCTATTACAAATAATGCTCCTATAAACACAGTTGAACAAATGTCCTTGTACTATGATTGAAAATCCTTTGGTTATATGCCCAAGATTGGTTTTGCTGGGTCCTGACGGAGATTGATTTCCAATTTTCTGAGAAACCACCATACTGATCTCCAAAGTGGTTGAACAAGTTTGCATTCTCACCAGTAATTGGAGAGTGTTCCCCTTACTCCACATCCTCTTCAGCATAAGCTATCATTGATGTCTTTTAATCTTAGCCATTCTTACTGGTGCAAGGTTGTATCTCAGATTCATTTTGCCTTGCATTTCCCTGATGACTAAAAAAGTTGAACATTTCCTTAAGTGTCTTTCAGTCATTTGAGATTCTTCCTTTGTGAATTCTCTGTTTAGATCTGTACCCCATTTTACTGAATTATTTTGAATTTTAATGTCTAATTTCTTGAGTACTTTATATATATTGGAGACAATTCCTCTGTCTGATATGGGGTTGGTGAAGATCTTTTCCCATTCAATAAGCTGCCTTTTTTTTTTTTTTTGTCTTATTGACTGTGTCCTTTGCTTTACAGAAGCTTCTCAGTTTTAGGAGGTCCCATTTATTTATTATTACTCTCAGTGTCTTTGCTACTGTGGTTATATTTAGGAATTGGTCTCCTATGCCCATGCATTATTGGCTACTTCCCACTTTCTCTTCTATCAGGTTCAGTGTGGTCATATTTATATTGAGGTTTTTATTTAATTTGGACTTAAGTTTTGTGTGTGGGGATATGTTTGGATTTTTCTACATGTTGACATCCAGTTATGCCAGCACCATTTCTTGAAAATGCTTGTTTTTTCTATTGTATAATTTTAGCTTTTTTGTAAAAAATGAGGTGTTCATTCAATTCCATTGTTCAACCTGTATGTTTTTATACCAATACATAGTTATTTTCACTACTGTAGCTCTACAATAGAACTTGATGTTCAGGATGGTGATGCCTCCTGAAATTCCTTTGTTTTATAGAATGTTTTGGCTATCCTGGATATTTTGCTTTTCCATATGAAGTTGAGTATTGTTCTTTCAAGGTCTATGAAGAAATGTGTTGGGATTTTAACGGGAATTGCATTGAGTCTGTATTGAATTGCTTTTGGTAGGACTGAATTTTTATTGTGTTTATCCTACCTGTTCAAGAGAATGGAAGATCTTTCCATTTTTCTGGTGTGTTCTTCAATTTCTTTCTTCAAAAACTTAAAGTTCCCTAGTCTATGACCCTAGAGAAGCTAAGTAACAAGGTGAACCCAAAGAAAATCATGGGTAAGGTAAATAGACAAGATCTCCTGATAAAATTGGAAGCATGGATGTGAATGGATACCTTTCTTAGTCTAGATCTAGTAGGGATAGCCTTGGACCTTCCTCAAAGCTATGTTCCCTATCCTCTCTGAAAAGTGGATAGGGGTGGGGTAGGAGGGAAAAGTGGAGGGAATGGGAGGAGGGCAGGGGTGGGAACTGGAATTGGTATGTAAAATTTAAAAAAAAAGAAAAGAAAAAGAAAGTACGCCATAGGAATGCTGAAGACTTTTACCTATGGATCAAGAAGTATGTGGATGGAACCTGCATAATTGCAACATCAGTTGAAATGCCAACTCGAATGGGGGAAATCTCACAAGGCCCCACCTTTAAATGAAGAGCTATGGAAAAAATTAATATTAGATGAAAGAGAGAGAGAGAGAGTCAATATTCTATACAGATGAGGTTTTTGATAGGTTATCCAATCTGAAATTGAAACCATAGACATATGTTCAAAGGAGTAACACTAAGTGAACTCAGATATTGTTTATGTGTGTAACAACAATGAAAAAAGAGAGTAGATATTGGACGTAAGAGATGATGGAGGGTAAAAGAGATGGGGAAAATTGCCAACACAGTATTCATATAAGAAATTCTCAAAAACACTAATAGCTAATAATTAAAAATGAGATATTGCAGCTTATAATTCTATGTAATATCTAAACAAATTATTGTAAGTCATTTACATAGTAAGTCACGAGTTTGCACTGCAGTCTGGATGCATGGCTGCATAAATCATCATATGGCAGATTTGAGAATCCCCTGGCAGAAGAATGGGTCAAAGAGACATAGTGTATACACAATGTGACACTATTCAGTCAATTTTTAAAAGTGAAAGCATGTGGGACACAGGTGAACCCAGGGACATCATACTAAATGAAATAAGCTAACCATAAAAAGAGAGAAAGCGGGATCGAACCCGATCGCGGAGGCGGACGGATGCCCTCTGCAGCCGGTGGGGGACCCAAGAGGCAGCAGAGGACGCAGGCTGCAGGTGGCGGGAACCTTAGTGGTAGCAGATGCAGGCTGCAGGGACCACGCGAAACACCGAGAGCAGATCGCCCCACTACAATTAAATCAAAGAGGTAGGCCTTTGGTTGGCGAAGTCCCTGGCAAAGGAGGAGCCAGGCCCTATTCCTGAAGAACCTTCTGA
>NW_004949098.1:3569782-3577373 GCF_000317375.1 Microtus ochrogaster
GAGGCAGGGGCGGGGAAGAGACGGAGATCTTTAATAAATAAATAAATTTAAAAAAAAAAAAGAGAGAGAGAAAGCATATTCTCACTGTATGTGAAATGTCCGGAGTTACCAAAACCGAGACCATTATGTTCCCTCATACCTATGCATATAATGTGTTTGAACATTAATGATAATATATCATTTTAAAATGCATTCCATTTTATTTATTATATTTGTGCATATGTGTGTGCTTGTGTATGTTTGCACATGTGCAAGTGTTGGTTTCTGAGGAAGGATCCTTTGAGTTGGAGTTATATCTAGTTGTACAGGGCCATACATGGGCACTGGGATCTGAGCTCAGGTCCTCCAGATAGAACAACAAATGTTTTTAACTTCTGGGCTATCTTATAGTCCCAGTGAAATAGATTTCTAAAAATGTTATCACTACACATGCAAAAAGACAAAACAAACACCAAACAAAAACATAAACAAACACAAAGAAAGAAAAAAAAACGTGATGAATTTAACATTGTGAATAAAAATCTGTGCATGTTACTGGAGGCTCTGTGAAGCAAAGCCATAAAGCCCACCCCTTCCATATGTGTGCTGAACATCAATTATATAAAAGAATTCTACTGCTAAGGAAAAATAAAAGAACCTAAGCGCTGTCATTAAAAATTTGTGTTATTTTCTCTGTTTTAGCTTTTAAATACCATCTACCTTATTTTGCCTCTTGCCCTAATGTATTATAACACAAAAATTCCTCTCCCTCATCCAATGCACTTAAAATATGCCAAATAGTGTACATTAAGGTTCTAAAAGACAGTCTATCCCCTGCCAGGGCTTGGAGTCCACTAAGGAAACCAAGCAGTGAGAAAGGCAATGTCGATGTTGGATGACAATTATCAGACCCTGTTAAAATTGGAACAGTCCTACGTGACTGAAGGGAAAATATGCACCTTGTCTGATGGGCAAGGATTTCTTTAGGCGAGCTTGTGGGAGAAGGTGATACTCTTTCCAGGCAGGAGAATCCAGAGAGGGGAAAGCATGGCCCCAGCAGGAACCTAACTTGCCACTCTTCTGGAGAAAGCAGATTCAAAGCACTTGGATTTTATACTTAATTTAGATTTCATCCTGAGGGCTCCAGAGAGCCATCAGCATGATTTTGGCAGTGGAATTGCTGTTATTAGGTTTGAGGTCTAGAACATCGACTCTCCTGCAAAGTGTAAGATAGATGGGAAGAGGAAGAAAATAAAGCGCTTACTAGACAATTGAAATTACTTGGGAAACAATGATTAATGCTCAGAAGGAAGGAGTTAGCAAAGGGGACAAAGATGGATAGATTGAGGGAAAGTTGTTAATCAAGTTTAAATTTCAAGCTGCCAGACTACAGAATTCCTATATCCAGGGTTTCCTTCTTATAGGAAATACATATGCTCATAAAATTTAAATTTAAGATGAATTATGAATAATTTCTTAGTATAAGCACAGTCTCTCTAAAATTGAGAACAAATTTATAAAAGAAAATCATCCTTGTTTATTGAAATTTGGATTTAACCATATGTCCTAGATTGAATCTGTCAACTGTTCTGCTATGATGCATTAGACAAAGTACCTTCATTTTTTTCTCTCAAATTTTGGGGTTTTGTCAGGTAGATACGGCTTTATGTATTGTTTACTGCAACTTGGAGCTTTATATCAGTGATATGAGATCTTACAGAAATTAGAAGTAGAATGTTCTTTCTCACAGGCTACAGAGGCTTTGGATGTGTTGTAGGACAGAGAAAGTTGGTCAGTGGGTCTGAACTTTCAGTATGATATGAGCAAGACTTTCTGGTGCACTTCTAACATTTGGAGTGACTATAGATAGTGAACTGAAAGAAACCTTGAGTTTGTTATTTATAATAGAATTATGCATAAGAAGATGAATGTGTTTAGGTTGAGTGAACATTTCAATATATATATATATATATATGCAAAAAAAACTTGTGTGACTCCGTATTATGAACAATTCGCATTTTCTGAAATGGTCAATAAAATATACATAAAAACAAATTTAGAGGCTTTAAAGATTGGAGGATAATGCAGACAGCTATAACTGGCCAATGTGCTAGGAATAAGTTGAGAGCTAGTCCTTTACAGGCCTTCTGTATCACCTCCTCCTAGGCATGAGAACTTGGCGGAAAGGGGCTGGAAAGACCGCTATAGGTGCTAGAGAATAAAGAAGCATGCTGGAAAAAATGGGGCCTACTGAACATGATAAACCTGTTGTACCCATGAACTCCGAGAGGCTGTGGTTACCTACACAAGGTCTGCACAAGTTGAGCTCTCTGACATTCTATCATGGGTGAGGAGGGACTCCTGAAGCACCAATCCACACCTAGGTGCCAATGGATGCCATTAATTGCTTAGGTGGGAGACTCGGTTTTCTTCATGGATGTAGGGACTGTTATATTGTCCTTGGTCCAGTGAATGATCTCCAACCCATCCTTTTGCAAAAAATCCTAATTAAACTTAGTGTGTCACACAAAAAGACAAGCATAAGAGGAGAACTTGGGAAGATAGGGATTAGGAAGAGTTAGAGGAGGGTAAGTGAGTAATAGGGGATAATTATCATCAAAGTATTTGATATAGATATATTAAATTTTCTAAGAATAAAAATAAAGACAAATGGAAAGGGAACTGAATTTTTTAACTACAGAATAAATTCACACTAAAGAAACTGGGTATGCTTATTTTCGATTTTTATATAGGAAAGTAAAGCGATGTCACAGTATTAGAGACAATGAATTGCTGAGATTCCTAGGTCAGTAGTTTCTTTCTTCCTGCCATGTTTAGAGTCCTAAGAAGGAGATACTGAAAGTAATGTCTGAAGTAGCATTATCATTAAGCACCAAAAGCATATGCTCATTTAAGCTTTTAACAATCACAGTAGTACACATTAATGGTATCCCAGCCTTAAATTATCTGCTTGGTAAAGGTGACATAGAAAGGCTCATGAATTCATCAGAAATAATAGCATCTGGCTCTGAAGTACCTAGGGCATAGGCATACACAGGTTGGGGTCACCACATTGCTTGAAAAGTACCCTTTCTCTCTCTCTCCTTTCCAGACTCTTTGACAAATCCTTGCAGATTCATAAGTTGCACCCTCCTTCTAGAATTTTATAGAACCTGACTTGAGTTTGTTTTTTTATAATTAACGAAACTATGTTTGTTGCCTGTCTATGCACAGAGTCTAACAAGGCTGTTGTTATTTTTGAAATCTCTGTGCTTTCATTCCATTGGATGGAAGCCTTGTTTTAAATGACTGAGAATACTGTGATGCATCCTCAGGCACGGATACTCATTTCAGCTCACATCAGCATTTCCGTTTAGATTTTTTTCCATAGATGGTCCAGTTTTCCACATCAGCTTTTGCCAGCATTAAATAATTAGATATAAATGGATGTGATTCTGTGACATTTGCCAAGGATTTAATTTTGCTCATTAGGCATCATTTCATATGTTTCCTGTCCTGTAATTGATATTTGTACTGAAACATCTCTTAGAACATGAAAAGCTGGAGCATGTTTTGAATCATTGAGGTGCTATCCTTACGGCTGCTTTTTTTTTTTTTTTTTTTTTTTTTGGTGTGTGACTTTAATAAAACAACCAAAGGGTATATCATTTTTAAAACTAAATAGTATTTAAATGAGGACCTCTCATGAAGCAGACCCTTCAGATATGTGTGTTCACATACATGCACATATCTATGTATGTGTATTCTATGTTTTATTTCTGCACGACAGTATTCTTGTAAACTGTTCAAATTTGGAGGCATCGTTTAGGCTCCTCCAAAGCATTCATAATTTTTCCAGCTTATATTCTAGAAATTTATGCATATTTTTTGCCCCTAAGGCTTTTTCAGGTAGCAACTTTGTTTAATTCATCTTTATATATCTCATGATGGCTAAAAACAGCTTTGCATACTGTGAGAGCTTGTTAAATGTTGTTAAATGAATGACAGAAGAGTAAATTTTTGCTTATTTGAAGGCTCAGATCACAAATATTTTAATGTTAATGCAGTAAATGGTCTTAATAATTTCTTGAATATTCTATTTTAAAAGTTATTTTCAGTCTTGTCTACCCCCCTCTCCATTATGTTATTGTGTTACTGTCTATGCACTATGCATACAAGAGTACATGCATTTCTCACAGGTTACATATGGAGTTTGAGGACAATTTGTAGGATTTTGTTCTCTGTCCCCATCTCACAGTTCCAGGATATTGATTCTAGCAATCAGGCTTAGTGTACGTTCCTTAACCTGCTGAGCTAACTCATCACCTTTCAAATTATTTTATTTCTTATTTATATACTTGATTTCTCAAATGTGAAACTATTATTTGTATATTTTAAGTTGTTTTTATTGAGCTATATATTTTTCTCTGTTCCCCTCCCTTTCTTTTCCCTCCCCTTCTACCCTTTCCCATAATCCCCATACCCCCAATTTACTCAAGAAATCTTGTCTTTTTCTATTTCCCATGTAGATTAGATCCATGTATGTCTCTCTTAGGGTCTTCTTTGTTGTCTGTCTTCTCTGGGATTGTGACTGTAGGCTGTTTTTTCTTTGCTTTATGTCAAAAAGGCACTTATGAGAGATAAGATATTTGTCTTTCTGAGTCAGGGTTTCCTCACTCAATATTATTTGTATGCTTAAACAACTATTTTGAGCTACAAATGTAGTTTTAAAATAATTTAAAATTGAAAAAAAATGCTTGAATTTTTATTGTCCTGTCTTCTGATCGTAAGATTCAACATGGGCCACTGAAAAATCATGACTCTATCAGTTTCTAATACATCAGTTGAATGGAAGATCTCATAAGTTTATTGTGTGGGAGGCTCTTCATGACTGGACATGACCCCAGAATAGGCAGCTAATGCTGCCTTTCTCTTCAGAAAATTTGAAAAATACAAGTCACATTATGAATAGGGAAGACACTCATGATTTGAAATCTTTAAAGGTCACCTGCTTAATTTAAGTGGAATGGAAGCTAAGTGAAGGCCAGCTGTCTACATAGTGCAAAAGCAGCCGTTAGGTGACAATTAGATGACAAGGAAGGAAAAGAAAGTCGGAAAGGAAAGCCCTCAGAAGCAGAGAGAAAGTGAATCCTCTTTCTGCTCCATATCTTTGCCCATCCTGTGATACAAAAACAGACATGACCAAATGTAACCACATTAGTAGCTTTTAATGAACATAAATTTTGAATTTCTTTGCTTTTTCAAAGAAATGTAAATGTTTATTTTGAAGAATAGTTTTGATCATATATGCATACACATTTTTTCTGCATTTATCATAACAAAACAGCTCCACACACAAACAAACCATACAAACAAAATCTCAGAACGCTTTTTAAAGTCTGTTGATTCAGGAACAAGGAGTGTGTGGCTAAAACTAAACTGAACTCATTTGTCTGCTGGGTCATGGTGCCCCTGGAGGCTGGCTACGCTGATGTCACCCTCAGTGACACAAAAAGTAAGACAGAGCAAGGCATGACTTGTGTCAGGACTCCAGAAGGGGAGGTTCTAATAACACAGAAAAAAATCAGTTCAGTTTCACAGCATTCCCACTGGGATTGCCCATGGCAGTCCTAACTCAAGATTCTAGGTCACTGACCTAACTAAATGAAGTTACATCTGTCACCTTGCCTCTTCAAGGCCTCCAAAGAAAGACTGCAATAGGTTTGCTGACAGTGACAAGAACACTGCTTTCTCATAATATTTGAAGATGAAACAAACCCAACGAGTCCATCTTTTTTCTCCAAATAATCTCTTTACTTCCTCAACAGAAAAGGAAAATGAAGAGAGTAAAGGAAAGGTATGCATTACAAAATGTACTGCAGACACACAGTTGTTTGTGGTACTTCTGGTTCATTAGGACAGTTGAGGGGCTTGGGTCATAACTTAGTTGGTAAGGCACCTGCTAATAAGCTTGGGGACTTGAGTTTAACTCCTTAGCACTCACATTAAACAACCATGTTCCTTTGCTGCAGATGTTGAGGCAAATAGATCATTGGGACTTGATGGCCAGCTAGGCCAGCAGAATCAGTGTGAGTCAGATGCAGTCAGAGAACTGTCTCAAAAAGTAAGGTGAGGGCTGGAGAGATGGCTCAGTAGTTAAGAGCACTGACTGCTCTTCCAAAGGACCTGAGTTCAATTCCCAGTACCCACATGTCAGCTCACAACTGTCTGAAGGTCCAGTTGCAGGGGATCTGACACCTTCACACCAATGCACATAAAATAAATTTAAATAAACCATAAAAAATGTTTAAAAAAGTAAGGTGAAGGAAATGTGGGGTAGTTGAGAAGGAAATGAATACTGTAAATGATTATATTCCATTTTATTCAAGTATGAAATTCTCTCTAAGAATAAAAGGTAATAAAAACTAAAGTGAAAGGAAATTGAAGAAGATACCTGGCCTAAACATATGAACAGCTGCACAAGCATATATGCATACATGGGCAAACACACGTACACATGTGGGCACACACATGCACACGTATAAATAATAAAGCAGAAGAAAATATTGGCTATGTAGTCTGTTTGTTTTGAGAAATAGTTTTCAAATCATATCGAGGAATAAAAGTGAAAACATATTCAGCTCTGGAAGCATGAGCAAAAAGCCCACATATTCATTTACTTGATTTTCTATCTTGTATTAATAATCTATGTCAAGCTGTTTCTGTATCAGGAATTCTGCCAAACATGGAAATCATTGGCTGGAATTTTCTTTTCATCAGATAGAGTGTGTTGCAGTTACTCTTAAAAGCCTCAGGGAATAAGACCAAAGGAATAGAAGTTAGGGATCATGCGTGATCAAAACAGCTTTTTAGTACCTGGGGATGCTCAATTATTTTGACACATTGTGTCCTATCTTTCAGGGAAAACCTTATTGGTTTCTGGAACAGAAATGTTCTTATATACATATTCAAAAACTGTACCTTGAAATTCAAGCATGGACACAACTCCTTTGTGAACTGGGACAATACAACAACTCAGCTTCAGATGTCCTGAATGTTGCTAAATTGTTAATAGACAAACATTTTCGGTTTGTTTATTTATGAGATGAGCATACCCATTTCTTGAAAACTTCCAAAGTCATCATATTATTTATGTATTTAAATTTTTTAAAGTTTTACTCAGGGTCGGTATGATAAATAGCCAGATACTGCCAAGATGGGTGTCACCATGCAAACGACATTCATTTCAAGAAATGAAGGTATTCCAAACCTTGCTTTAATAAGTATTTGTATAAGAAAATTAAAATCCCAGTTTGAAATATCTTCTGCTGAAACTGTTATTGTCAAGCATGCACTGTTCCTGTGGTCTCTCAGAGTAATTAACCTGTCAGTCATTTAACCAGTGTAGACACAAAAACATGAATTCAATCCTATGTAGATGAAATAGGTGTTTTCTTTCTTCAAGAAGAACACAATTTGTAGATTGCTGTTAGAAGTGACCATTGAAAATTAATACATGTGTTCAGTGTTTTGCACCTAGAAATGTCAGATTTTCAGCAGCACATATTTTGAACAGGAAAAAAATTGCTAATGAGTAATTTTTTTTCTTTTT
>NW_004949098.1:3577752-3580339 GCF_000317375.1 Microtus ochrogaster
TGTGGGTGTACCCCTCGCGGTCCTGAGTTCCTTGAGTAATTTTTAAGCTAATTAATGGCTTCTACATTCTACTTGATATCAAACATACCAGAATGATGCTTAGTTCCCTGACTCTGTCTCATCATGAGGTATTGAGCACATTATATGAGCAATATGTTTATGTTTTCATCTGTAAAATGGGATTATTTATACTTTATACATTTATTCTGACTATTACATAGTGTAAGTTAGAATTGTTGTTAGCTTTGTCTATTATTATCTTATTCTGAACTTATCTCTTCATATAGACATAAAAAGTACTTAAACTCACTCTTTTCTAAATTTGGATATATGTGACTTAATTTATAAATTGCAGAAAATGGTTTGTAAATCAATACAAATAAGGAAGTAAATAACATTAATTGAGACATTTTACTGTGGAAGTTTTAAGGATGGGGATATGGTTTTAAGGATGGGGATATGGCGAGTAAGGTGCTTGCCATAGAAGTGTAAGGACCTGAGTTTGGATTCCCAACTTTCACATAAAAGCCACAAGGACATGTGCTCAACTATGTTCACAGTAGCATTGTTTGCTATAACCAGAGCCTGGAAACAACCTAAATGCCCTTTGACCAAAGAATGGATAAGGAAAATGTGGTACATTTACACAATGGAGTACTACGCAGCAAAAAAAAAAAAATCTTGAATTTTGCAGGAAAATGGATGGAGCTAGAAAACATTATTTTGAGTGAAAGAGAATTATCACATGTAGTCACTCATAGGTAGTTTTTAAACATAAAGCAAAAAAAAACCAGCCTACAAACCACAATCCCAGAGAAGTTAGACAACATGCATAAATAGTAGGTGAATGAGAAAGACAATCAACATCTACCTCTTACCTCCACATGTACAAGAAAACACAACCACATGGCACACCACAAAAGAGAGGCATGTAGATAAAACATACACATAAGATACAAAAAGAAAGGCTTCACATCACTATCAATTCTATCTTCACTTGAGCACCTAATGCTGTTTTTAATTCCCCCCAACTGAATACAAAAATCTAACATAGTCATATACTTTCTGCAATTATGTGATTAATGTTGAACTGCATGTTCAACTGAAGTCTCAGCAGACAGTACTTTCTACATAAATTTTAGTCATCATTCCATATGAGTACATGCAACAATACTCACAGAAGGATCAAATTCCCTGGCAGTTCATTCCCAGCATGCATGCCCTTTTGTTAGATGATGCCTGATTATTCTTTATAGAGTTCACTTACTTAGTATTCATATACTGAAAGCACACAGGGATATTAATCAAATATCTACAAACCCATTCAAGATTAGACACCATACTAAGACTACCACCAACACTTTCTGTCATATATGGGAACCAATCTTTGTTTTCGGGGAAGCGTATATGTTTCTACCTTTCAGTGGGTTTCAGGGATCAAGCTAAGGTATCCTGACAAGGTCCATTACCCACTGAACCTACTGCTATACACTTAGTATATACATCTTGAAAGTCATTTTTAATAAACCACATAGTGGGCATATCCACAGTCCAGCCATTCTCATGTGATAAGGAACAACTCAAAACTACATAAGAAGCTAAAAAGTGTTTCTGTTTTGTTTTGTTTCATTTGTCAATATAAGCAATTCATAGTAGATTATGAGAGCTTAAGACAAACAATATCAGTATGGAGGCTTATATTTCAATAAAATCTATGGCAAGAGGGGAGGCCATTGATTAGTGGCATCAGGTATCCTGCAAGACAGCTGTTTGTGTAATCAACAGACAGTAGTAAAGTGATTAATTGTTACTGTTGCTACAAGAGGATTGAGCAACAAGGTCAACTGGAATCAATGTTTGAGTACATGTTTCTTAGAAAAGCTTGTTTGTACATAGGAGTTCAAGTAGCCCTGTTGTTTTATTATGATTCTCCACTGTACCTACAAGAAAATCATGTGTAACATGAAATTTTGAACTTTGGCTTTAAGCCCATTCAAATACAAGAATTGATGAGTGATATGTATTCACTTATTTGTTTATTCATTCAGAAAATCTTTATAGAAGATAGAGTGTGTAATTTATGCCAAGAGTTGGTAATAATAATACAAGCAATTTAGAATTTTCCTTAGTATTTTATGTGCATGTACATTGTCAAGTGTATTATTAGAACAATGTGTAGTACTATTAGTACAATATTTCCATCTGTATTGTTAATGTTTCACAGGTGCAGGCTTAACATACCTCTTTGAATATGTCATAAAATGAATCCTAGCCCTGATATTATTTGATTTCTTATTTTGTGGCCATCATGTGTATTTTCAGTCCTTCCTCACAACATTGTATTAAATGGATTAGCTTGCAAAGAGGCACAGAAGGAAAAATCTGTAAGAGTTATTCCTATTAATAAGATACAGATATCAGCAACATTGTTTGTGATAGCCAGAACCTGGAAACAACCTAGATGCCCTTCAATGGAAGAATGGATGAAGAAAGTATGGAATGTATACATATTAGAGTACTACTCAGCAATAAAAAACAAGGACTTCTTGAATTTTGCATACAAATGGATGGAAATAGAAAACACTAT
>NW_004949098.1:3580914-3598514 GCF_000317375.1 Microtus ochrogaster
ATGGGAGGCGGTGGCAGGGAAGAGACAGAAATCTTTAATAAATAAATAAATTTAAAAAAGATACAGATATCAGCAGAAAATGATGAAGGTAAACATAATGTATTTTCAAGCAATTTGATGGCTTACAATGTAATTAATGGGTTGTGATGATCACCTAACCAGTTTGTCATCTCAAAATGCTCTCTCTAAGCCTGTTGATCAGAGTTGTAGCAGTTCCCAATTAAAAAAGAAATACAAAAAGTTGTACTTGACAGAAAGTCTATGGTTCTCATTCAAGAAAATTCAGGGCTGGGAGCGGCCATGCTTGAACATGAGAGGTGTCTTTCCTGGATCTCTGTCATGATTATTTGAAGCTATCTCTAGCTAACCAACAACTTCCACCATTCATATAGGAACTCAGAACTACTAAACCCATTAGCTAATCCTTATATTTTGCTATATTTAAAACCAAAACTACTATGAAACTTTTCTCCCCACATGATATACAGAAAAGCAAAATATTTTTACCTTACTGGAATGACATTAAGCTGACTATTGTTATATAACGTGACATTCTATGCATCTTACCTAGAGGGATTCTCCCACAAGGATCCCTGGATAGCAATTGTTTCCACTCAAGTTATCAGTGCACTTATGGTTTCCTTGATGTGAATCAAACTTCATGTTACATATGCATTCTAGAAGAGATTTCATAGGCTGTAAGGCTTGACACCAGACTCAGGAATGAAGCAAATTCCCACAGTTCAATCTACTAAGGAGTCAAATGATATTCTCTGAAAGAGTCAGCCAACCATCATAATCCAGGAACACTGCACATCTGATGATGTCCTAGCTTCAAACCTAACTCTCCCAACTCTCCTTCTGAGGAAATTCTCCTAGGAAAAGACATTAATCACAAAGAATCATGTTTTCTAATTGAATCACAATGCCAATGCCTGATCCTTCTTCCTCATCCATTCATTATTTGTGCTGTTAAGACTGGTCTCAGAGCCAAACACACCTCTTCACCAGAATCTTCTAATCACCATCCATGACATCTCCCACTGTCAAGTAAATGCAAAAGTAATTTGACCTTGGACATTGTGATGGCTGCTCTTGGTTGTCAACTTGATGACCTATGGAATTAACTAAAATGACTGGACACACCAATGTGGAAGTTTTTAAATTGAATCTTTTAAAGTGGGAAGATGCATTTCTAATCTGGAGTTTTGAGGTGGAAAGATAAACCTTTAATTCAAATCTTTTAATTTGGGCCATGTCTTCTGGAAGCTTATATAAAGGGCATGAAATAAAGAAGCTCTCTCTTTTTGCCTGCCTTCTTTTGCCTTTACTAGTAAGTTTATCCCTTCATTATCATCAGAACCTACTTTCCCGGGATTCCCATTTATCCTGAAGACCAGCTAAGACATCCAGTCTTGTGGACTGAATAACCACTGAATTCTTCATAGGCAGCCATTGTTGGATTAGCTGTATATGTATATATTAAAAGTTCTGTTAATCTAGAGAGCTCTGACTAATACAGGCATGTACCTCCTTTTTCCACTTTGTGTATGTGTGTGCATGTATGTGTAGGTTGGCTTGGGTGTACTTGTGTGTATATGGATGTGGTGGCTAGAGGTCAAACTCTGGTGTATTTGAAGCACATATCACTGCATAGGATAGGTACAATTTACTTGAAGCTGTATCTGAATCCCAGACCTCTGCATTTCAAATATATCTTCATCAACACACTCTTTCAAGAGATTATTCTCTGAAAATCTTGCAATCATGCTGTCTTTGAATGAATGCATTCCTCAGCAATTCTTCATGAAGCAGCTGTCCTTCATGGTTTTTTTTTTTTTTTTTTTTTTTGCCCTCAGGCCAACTCAAATGTGGTGTGGACAGATATAGGGACCATCTTTGCCATCTTCAAACCACAGAAAAAGCAGGCTTAATCTAAAAAGTTTGTGCACCCACTTGTCTGATGCGATAATTACTTTTGGTTTTCTAGATTGAAAAGACAAGTGTAAGAAAATGGTAAATAATTCTTCTGAAGGGGTATTGTGTGGCTCAACAAACCGAATGAAGAAAAATTCCACTCTGAATATGGGTGGCAGCATTTAAAGGCTTGGAGAGCTGTTGGAGATGGGGAAGGCACAGGCATTTGCACACTGGTCTCTTCCCAAGCAGATGTGTTAATTTGTTTTGTGTTGTATTTTCTGTTGCTGCTCACACCCATGACCACTTCAGGTATGAATACAAACTTACTAGTGAGTCTTCCCTGAAAATCCAGAATTTCAGTCTCAGCCTGATCTTTATCATTGGTCATGCTTGGCCTGGACTTCCAGGTTTCGGGACATAGAAGCTACCAGTGTTTTCACATATCCAGCCTATGTAAGCTTATTTGGGAACTAGTCAGCTTTCTATCATGTAGTCTGGTAGAATAAAAATTAGATACACACATATGCATGCATATAGAAATAGATATAATCTACATGATATGTAAAAACATAAAAATTTCAAGAGTTACTGCCCTTTCTCTCCTGTTTCCCTATGTGATTTATTTTGTGTTGGCAAGTCACTCCAGATGTCAGCATGAAGAAATCCCTTCTAACAAACCCCCAAATCTAAATCAGCAATTTCCCCTATATATCATCTTTAATCCAGTTCCTCTTGGCTGTATAACACACACTGGAATGCAAGCACACCATATTTCTTATTTTTACCAACAGATGTATATGCAGAGGGTAGACACCTTCTTTCCCATTCTTGTTAGCTTTACTAGAAAAACTCTTTCAGAACAATCTGTACACTGCCCCTAGTATTTTTAGTTCAATGTCTCTTGTATATCACTCAATATTTCACAAGTTACAGCAACAGCTGTACATAAACCTCCATTGTTACAGCTATGACTAAGTCTGCATGAGTTCTTCCTACTGCACATCATCCCATGGGTCCTATCCTTCCTTCACTGAGTTCTTTACTTGGTGACTGCCTCTGTGTATTTTTCGTTTTGTTTTTATCTCCCTTTGGAAGTGACTGTTCCTCTTTTTCGCAGTTCATGTTTCTCTCTCTCTTGCCTACAGCTGAGTAATTGGATCCACAATTTGCTCTAATGACTACTGCTGAGTAATTGGCCCTACAATTCACTCAGCTTCCAAGATGGAAAGACTAAGAACTGCCTTTGCTTCATTTTTCTTTCATCCCACAGAGCATCTATTAGCATGAGCATAGGTGGTTTTACACACACACACACACACACACACACACACACACACACACACACACACACTTCTCCTATCACTGCTGCTATCACATTGTCTGAGTTCAATCCCAGGGTATTTATCTGGATAACTAAGGGAGTACCTGACTTCTCCTGCATCATATCTCCATTATTTCTCTGCAGTTTTAGTCTCATAATAACATGGGGCAGCCAGAGAGGGACAGATGGCTCTATCTCTGTGCTGTGAATCATTTGCTTACCAGAATACAGTCTGTGAATGGCCTATGACCTGCGCTTCATATAAATGCCCCAATTCAACAGCTTCTTCTTCTCTGCCTCCTTTCTGTTGACACGGTACCTTCTTCTCTGCTCCTAGCACACGCCAAATATACTTCTGCCTCAGAAGCTTTCCTTTTCATTCTTGCTTTTTGAAAGTGGTAATCTGGTTCCCTGAGCAATATATATTTTGCAAAGAGCATGAACGAACAGTGTTATGTAAGTGTTTAAATGGATGAAAAAGATAAAATTAAGGCCACTATTTCCTGATGTCTAGAAATTATACAAAATTAAATTTTGATTGCTCAGAAGTAGAGTTTTCTTTGCTTAAAGTGTTTTTTATGTTTTTTTTGCATTTCTTGTGCTTAGATATCTGGTTTCAAAAGGCAAAATATGGATCACAATATTAATATTTACTATTCTGACATTCATATAAAATGCTGGCTTATTATATGGTATAAGACAGTTCTCAGAGATGAATATTATCTGTACACCTGTTAACTCTGCAAATATTCATACTTCACTAGCATTGATTGATCAGATAAGCTGGTGCAAGACCAAGCAGCCTGAATTTTATGAGACCTCAGAAGAAAGATTATGTGTCATATCATTCTAGAATCATCATACCAAAACATGTGAATGCCATTATAATGTGGCTACCAATCAGGCAGGTAGATTAAACTACCTATGAAACTCTATGATTTATCTCATCTCAAGTTAGACTGGGGATTCAGGAATTTGAGATCCATTGATATGTAAACAAAGAACGCAACGTGAGAATCTCTGGAGGATTACATTATTTCTGGGTCTGTGTTGAAAATAGTCACTACTTTTAAAATGTTTGTTACTAGTAACACCCCTCCTTAAGTGTGTGTGTGTGTGTGTGCGTGTGTTGTATATACTTAGACACAAATACACAGAAAGACTGAGTCTCTCACTGACTTCTGACTAGACTGGCTGATACAGAAAGCACCAGTAAACACCTATGTTCGCTTTTGTCCTGGGGTTATAGGCCCATGCTACAGCACACACAGTTACATAGATGCTAGGATTCAAACTTAGGTCTTCATTCATGTGCCTGTACCGCAAGCTTTTTATACACTGAGCTATATCCACAGCCTTGAGCAAATGACTTTTAGTTGTCGCTAGTAAGGCTACCACTTAGAAGGTCTTATAAAATTGAACTGAGTCTATATTGGTCCTTTCTTGAGCCTATCTTTGTCCCCTAATAGCTGTATGTAACATTGTATTTAATTACCATTGTGCTGGTACCTAATTCAGACTTAACCTTGCCTTTACTCTGCAATGATTATCACTAAATATGATTAATTGTTGGTTTGAGATTTTCTTTAGGAAGCAATTAAGTCTATTTCTCACTATTTAAACAAGAAGGAGATACACATTTTATGAACTGAAATTTCGTAGCCATTTCCTTTTTTATCCAGCAAGAGGAAGAAGGAAAATGTTTGTAACATCTTCTGTTTGTATCATTTCAGTAACTGGCTTGTATTTAGGTAGGGCACAATGTGCTTAGCTATTATCACTTAAAGGATCTGCTTTTGTATTCCACGAGTCCCCTGAAACAATATGTTGTCTTTCCTAGAGAAATAAGATTCTGCTATTTTTATTTTGGTTTATTGTTCTATAAGGAGAAAGGTTCTTAGAGCAGTTCTTATTGTGCCACAAATTCAGTCTGATGTTCTGGGTTGTGACTCAGCAAGCCAATCTCCTTTACAATATGGTCACAGAACTCATTTGTAGAAATGAAAAGCCAATTTGAAATTGTTATAATCGTGGGCTGGGGAAAAAGCACACTCCTTTACTGATTGTGCTCTTAATTTTCCCATCATCCCTTTTCAGCTAGCTGATATTAAATATTGGTAGTGTTTTATGCAATTAGGTACATCTGTATTTCACCACGGTAATTTTGAAATCTATTAAATTCTAACAAGTATTATACTTTCTCAGTTGGGCATTTTGCATTCCACTTCAAAAAATGACAAATTTAAATCATTTATGAGCCTATCCAAAACACTTATCTTTAAGAAAACTTAGGCCAGGAAAAGGTGTCTTCAGAAGACATGCTGTAATCACACAATGGCTGGATATGTCACTTGTCTGTCATAATGTGATCTTGCTTACTGAAGAATCACATGAACTCAAGAGATGCAAGATTTTCTTTCACCTACTAAATTTCTATGAAAAAATAGTAGAGCCACGGGTAGACTCAGTTAGCTCAAGCCGTTATGCAATCAGAGTATCTCACAGGAGAGGTGGAAAGCTAATTAAAAGGGCCATGGGGAACTTGTAAATAGGCATCAGCAGCATGCAGTAAAAGCAAAAGTGGGGAAAAAAGCATTTAGTGGAGCAACAGGAATTATTGGGCATCTGGCATTTGATGTTTCTCTTTTTAATGAACCCCTCCTCAGTCTATGTTCCAGACCATTGAATTTTCTCATGATTGGTAAATGTGATAATGTCACTTTTAAAGGTAGATTTATAAACTTATTAAGCACTCTGCAATCAGCATTACTAAATAGCAGGTGTAAGCTATGATTTAAATTACTCTTATAATGTAGTTTTTCAATTCTAATAAAAAAAATCTCAGCTTCCACAGATGTTTGAGATGAAAGCTTCCACTTATCAGTCTCACTCCAATTGCAACCAAATTAATACTGTTTACTTTGATTTATGGGCAACAGGTTAATTTTGACATGCAGTCCTTTAGGAAATCATATAAAGCCCAATAGTACTATTAAACTCTTAGCCTATCCAAGTAGCAGTGGAGTTGCGGAAGCCTCCTGAACACAACAAAGATGTGACATGGCCCATTTCCTGTTACCTGACCTTAAAATTTGGTGCTTATTTGTGGAATAATATGCACACTCTGAAATGTAATTTTCTTTTCAACCATTGACTACGGCTTCATCAGAACATGAGATGGGGTGTGTTCCTTCTCTTTTACACCATTCCTCTTCCTTCTATTTTTTAAAAATCACCTAGTTAAGACCTATTTACATTCAATATTTATAACACACTTACACCTTCTGGATTGGCTTCTAATTATCCACAATAAATTTAGGGAAAAAAATAGCGCTCTAGAACAATAGAATGAGCTTACCACTGTAATGCTTAACTGCATCAAAGCAGAATTTGAGGACTAATAACAATTCATTTGAGTCATCTCATTTCTACTTAGACTAAATAATCTTGCTGTATATCTATCAGTGGCTTTCCCTCTCTTCTTCTCAATTAGTAAGGTCTTCCTCTCTTTGTTTTCATGACTTCTGTTTCTCTTGACCATTCCTGTCTCTTCAAGTATCTAGCACATCCACTACATGAAGGTCTTTGAACATATTAAAAATTGTTTGACTTGGTGGTGGTGGCTTATGCCTTGAATCCCAGAACTCAGGAGGCAGAGACAGGTGGATCTCTGTGAGTTTGAGGCCAGCCTGTTTTACAAGAACTAGTCC
Source organism: Microtus ochrogaster (assembly GCF_000317375.1). Classification (NCBI taxonomy): domain Eukaryota; kingdom Metazoa; phylum Chordata; class Mammalia; order Rodentia; family Cricetidae; genus Microtus; species Microtus ochrogaster. Next base: position 3,587,866 of record NW_004949098.1, read on the forward strand.
CAGGACAGGCTCCAAAGCTATAGAGAAATCCCGTCTCAGAAAAAAAAAAAAAAAAAAAAAAAAAAAAAAAGGATTGCTTGAGACTTTCATACTTGCATATTTTTTTTTGGATCAAACCCACACTCATTTTCTTTCTTCCAATTCTTTCCTTTTTCCAGCACTTTTCCCATCCAACTTCATATCCTCTGTTTGTTGGGGGTTATATCCCAGAGCATATTTGGTGCTGTCTTCATGTTCATGGATGCTGGATTATCTATTAGAATACAGGTAGCCTTTCAAGCCTTCCCTCTCCAGAATTTATTAATGCCAGTAGTTCTTCAGCTAAGGGTGGTATTTCATGTGTGCTTCCCAGTCCATGCTGAAATTTTTGTTGACGTGATCTTATGAAGGTGTTACCCATTACCAAGGCATTCACAACTGTGTTGTGCAAATGTCAAGTCCTGCAAATGTTGTTTTGCTGCAGACACCCATTGCCATTGGCTCTTTCAATCTCTTGCCATCTCTTCCTCAGTAGTCCCTGAGACTTAGGGAAGAAAGTGTGATATGGGTGTCTCAGAAATGAGCAATCCACAGTTTATAAAAAAAAAAAAGCCTTCTTTATAGAACTGTATCATTATTTTCTTCAGTCCTGTATCAAATCCTGACAATGAATATTTCCGATAGATGCTGGACAAGAAAGTGGAGGATTAATTGATCAAACCATAGTCAAAAAATATTATCACTACTATTTTAATATGCTAAATATTTTACATAGTGCTTTTTCATTTTTCTGTGGCATGAATGAATGAACAGAATAAAACAGTGAAATGGAAGAGAAGAATGAAAACTCAAAGTTGTTAAGGAGTCTTCATATAAAAATCAACTAAAGGCAACTCATTAATTATCTTCTACCCTAATCCATGAAAGACCATGATATTGGAAGCTCTACAGGCGGTGTTTCATTCACAAATATTAAAATAATAGGAGGAATTATTTTGTGTCAAAACAACAATATAGTTTGGAAGGAATGCTTTTTGAGACATAATCTCATGTAACACTGGTTAAAATTACACTCACAATATCTGAGACTGACTTGCATTTTATTCCTCATGCCTCAGCCCCTTGAGGTTGAGATTACAAGAGTGCTTGGTATTTTTGACAATGGGATCCTATGATGACCTCTGATGACTCTCAAACCACGTAGCATACAATGGTGATGGAGCTGAAGGGTATGTACTCTGCCAGTGTGCTAGAGCATTAGTCCCTTTTATACAAATACATGGAATAGAAAAAGTCACAGAAATAAAGGAAATTTTCTATTATATCATTTTTGTATCTTAGAGAAATATGACAACCAAAAAAAAAAAATTACACCTTCCCATTCTAGCAAGAACTAACAGGGGAAACATACTGCCAGTGCTGACTGTGAGATAAATTCTTTCTCAGCTGGCTACTGGAGCACACCCTCCTAAGTTAACTACTGTGGAACTGGTCAATAAACCCAATCTTTTAAATGGAGAATTTCTAATTGTAGGAAAAGAATTTATTCCTTGAGCCTAGATTATTGAGTTCAATTGTAATTAAAAATAAATCTTAACAAGAAAACTGCACAAAACTGATACCTGACTGCTTGCTTTCTGTTTCTCAACAGGGGAATGGGCTTACTTGGGTCTTTTTTTGTATCTTCATTTAAGAACAATTTGAAACTGTAACATGGAAAATAATAGTTTTGCCAGAGGAAAATAAAACATATATGAAATCCCCAAAATTTACCACTATGTGAAGTTTAGGATATATTCTGAAATATACTTGATATATGAAACTAAATGTGATTTTTGTATGAAGTCTCATTTTTTAAATTTTAATTTATTTTTTTAAATCTTTTCTTTTCTCCATGCCAAATCCATTCCCACACCCTCTGCTACTCCTGCTCCTTACACCTTCCCCCCTCACACCCCCTCCCACTCCCCATCCCAACCCCTCATCCTCTCCTCACAGAGGGTATAGGGAGTCAGCAAAGTCTAGCACATTGCTTTGAGGCAGAACCAAGGCCCTCCCTGTTGGGAGAGGCTGCTTGTTGGTTCCCAGCAGCTAAGCCCTAAAATAAACACACAGATATTATACTATTCAAATCACTGCTCTAACTTCTTATTGGCTAACACTTATATATTAATTCAACCTATCTATATTAATCTATGTATTGCCACGTAGCTGTGGCTTACTCGGTAAAGGTCCCTTTGGCTCTGAATGGCTTTTCTCTGACTCCACCTCCATTCTCCCAGCATTCAGTTTAGTTTTCCCTGCCTAGCTTGGTTCCCCTATAGCTCTGCTATAGGCCCAAAGCAGTTCCTTTGTTTACCAATGGTAATCACAGCATACAGAGGGAAATCCCACATCACCTCCCGACTATATCTAGCCTGTGCAAGTCATTTGTCCAGGGAGAATGGGTTCCAAAAAGCCAAAACAAGCAATAGGGCTAAATCTTGGTCTCACTGTCAGTGGCCCCACAGTCTGCCTCAACCATACAACTGTCACCTACATTCAGAGGGCCAAGTTTGGTCCTCTTGATGGTTACCTTGCTGTCAGGCTAGGGTTGGAAGGCTTTCATTAGCTCAGGTAAGCTATTTCAGTGGGTATCCCCATCATGGTCTTGACCTCTTTGCTCATATTTTCACTCTTACCCCTTTTTGACTGGACTTGGGAGCTCAGCCCAATGCTCCACTGTGGTTCTCTGCATCTGCTTCCATCAGTTGCTAGATGTAGGTTCTGTAATGACATTTGAGATAGTCATCAATCTGACTACAGGGCAAGTCCTATTTGGGCATCCTCTCCAGTATTGCTTAGGGTCTTAGCTGTGGTTATCCTTGTAGATTCCTGGGAATTCCTCTAGTGCTAGGTTTCTTACTAGCCCCATAATGGCTCTCTTAATCAAGATATCTCTTTCTTGTTCTCCACCTCTGACCTTCCTCAATCTCAAGCATCCCTTTCTTTCTTGTTCTCCTCCCCTTTCTCTTCTCTTCTCCTCTTCCCCTTCTGCCTTCCCTTCTTCTCCCACCCCACACTCCCAATTTTCTCTAGAGGAAAGCATCCTGAGTTAGGTAACCCAGGCCCAGATAGAGATGAGCATGGTATGTACCAACGCATAGGGGAAAACTAGCTGGAGAGCAAAAGAGAGAGAGAGAGCGCCTATAACCCACGGCCCTAGAGAAATAGGTAACAATGAGAACTCTGCAAGAAATATACATAGATCCCCTTGTGACAGGGAAATAGAGAAATCTCATTTTTTTTAGCTTATAGTTTGGGGCTTGGGTATGTGTTTGCGTAGAGGTCAGAAAACAACTTTCAGTATCATTCAAGGTGCCACCCCACCTTGTTTGTTCATTGAGATAAGATCCCTTTTCTGGTCTAAAGTTCAGGAAGTAGGCAAAGCTAACTGGCCAGGAAACTTTTGGGATCCATTTCTCTCTTCCTCCTCAGTGCTGGAATTTCACACATGTGGCACCCTACTCAGCCTTTTCGTGGGAGTTTGAAGAATCAAACTTTCTTCTGAATTTTATCAGCAATAAGAAAACAGGTGATGGAGATGGGTCAGCTAAACAGGTCCTTGGAAAATGCATGTATTTTATTTTATCTGTCTTAGGGATAACATGACAATTGTTTTATTTAGTGAGTCATTTTTGTAACCACACCTTAAAAATTTTTAAAGCTGAATCAACATTCTAAAGTGTGAAACCTTGATAAAAACACACTTATTTTTGATTGTATGATTGCTTTAGGTTTTAGGTTAGATATTGTGTTTATTGCAGTCTGTTTTAGGTGTTTTTGTAGTTGAGGGTCATCAGTAAGCTTTGGCAACAGGAATCTTGGCAAATATCATTATGAGCATTAAATGACTTCAGATATCTCTAGCTGAAATTCTCCAGACTGTTTTAATGCTTCTAAAACTGGTCCTTGATTCTCTTCCCTAGGCTTTATTCAAGAATGTTGGAAGTTCCCTTTTTGAGAAATAGAGATAATCAATTATCTAGACAAAATAAAGTCCTATCAGTGCCCACGAACTTGTTCCTTTGGTCCAACTCTATCACCTGTTTTCTTACTCCTGATAAAGGTCAGAGGAAAGTTTGTAAACCAGTTTGCTGATTCACAAAACATAGAAGCAACTTTGTGTATTTCAAGAGACAACTGTACAAAGGAATAATTGTTATATACCCATTCATGACATAATGTTAAAATAGAGCCTTATCTTTCCACTTGCCTCCATGTGGCTGGGCTTGAAGATAAATACTGTCAGCAGGACAAGAGGGTTGCATGATATTACGTGAGTTAACACAGAGAGAGGATAAAGCAGTTGTTACTGTTCATAAAGGAAGATGGTATGAAAGGACAGATAAACATATTTTCAGGATAAAAATACTCCAGACAATCTATAACATGCAGGATAATAGATAATAACCCCATGAAGATAACAGATAATAACCCCAGATCTGACAGTTTTGCTAAATCAATACATTTTTATTTGGTCCCTGAGCAAGACACATATATTCTGGTGTGTTTCATTATTGCAACAATTTTACTATTCATATCCCCTAATAATATTGTAAGTCTCAATTGTAGACAGGCAGATTCATTGGAAAATGAAGATGAAGTCTGTAGACAAACACATGGGCTTCTCTACTATGACATTAAGAAAATTACCAACCTCTTAAGGAAAGATATTTTTCTCTCAATATGTTCAATATTTAAAGTAGGTTCTGTGTTTGGATACTTTTAAAATTGTGCTTCTGTTTAATATGATGGTATTTTCCTGGTCTCCTTTTTAAATTTTTATTTTGTTCACACATGAATTTATTTATTTTCCTCCAATCTATTTCTCCTGAGTCCTTCCATACCAATAGCCCTACTTTATACATCATGTCTTTTTTTGAAACACACACACCCACACATTCACACCCACAGACACACACAGACACACAGACACACAGACACACACACACACACACACACACACACACACACACACACACACACACTGCAGCATGTGCAACCTGGCAGGAGCCCAAACAAGAAAAAACTGATTATCTTTCTTCATTAATCAGCATCCACTGCCTGTAGTGTCTCAGCTAATAGTAGGGACATGCTGGGTCATTGACTAGATTGCACTTGTGTGGATCTTGTCTAGCATACACAGCTGCTAATATTTCATAAGTCTGAGTACACATTAATCCAGAAGACACTGTTTTTCTCTGGATTTCCTGGATCTCTGACTCTTACAGACTTCCTGCCCCTCTTTTTTTTAAAGCTCCTTTCACCTTTAGGGAGTGCTGTGATGTAAACGTCTCATATGACAATGAGCACTCCACAGACTTGTTCTGCCTTTTGGTCATCACTCCATTCACTTCAAAAAAAAAAAAAAAAAAAAAGGTGGGGGGAGTTTCTGATGAGGGATGAAAGCTGAACTAATCTACTTGTTTGAGAACAACTATTTATCGAGCCAATTATGCCATTCTTCTTGCCTCCTTCATAAGTGGGACTGAATGCGCCTCCTAATTTAGGGAGATTTTAATAGCTTAAGACATTTAAATTCAAATCAATATCCTAAAAACATAAAAATTGTACATATTTATGGGACACCACACAATGTTTTGTTACATGTAGTTATTGTTTAAACTGGGGTAAATGTATCTGTCACCTTTAACATTTATCATGTCTTTACAGGGAAAGCATTCAGACTCCTAAAAGCTCAGAATTTATCATGGCTTGCAATATTTATCCAGGCATAATGTTTTATAGACAAAAGTAAATTCTGAATTAGGTCTTAAATCCTGATTTGAGATAAGTCATTAAAAAATGCTGCATTAATTAGAACTTTTCATCTGTTTGCTGAGTTCAGAATTTAAATCCCTAAGAAATGTTATATAAAATCAATTCTTAATTTGCTGAAATATTGTCCACAAATAAACTTGAATGTGTGTTCTCTCACAAAAATAAACAGCTTTAGTTCCTGAATCCCTGAATGATGTTTTCCTACAAATTACTAGTGACCTCAGTTTGTTTCCAGCAGATTGTGAACCTTCCTACCAGAGCAGCCCTCTGTATCTGTGAAATTTGCCTCCCCATTGGGACTTCGTCATTTTGTGTCGTAATTGCTTTTTCACTTCTCTGTGGTCCCCACAGACTAAAGTTCTTCAAAGAAAGAAATCATGCCATAGTGAATCCCCAGTGCCCAATCATGGAGGAATAATATGTTCAATAAATAAGTTCCCATAAAATATAAGTATCAATTAAGTAGTCAATTAAGGAGATATGTAAGGACTCACTTGTGTGCATTCTATTGTCAGCTGGTGCTGACACCACGCTCTTTTGGATGACAGACAATTAATGATACAACAATTACAAATAAAGCATTTTTTTCTAATTTACACACAATATTCTTCACCTGTGTGTGTCATATATACATATATATACATATATATATATAATGTATGTGTGTATGTGCATGATGTATTTAGTGTGCTACTGTGTGTGTTATGTATATGTGAGGAATGTGTGTGCTATCCTTTAGAGGTTTTCACTTTTGTTTACCTGATCATTTATAGCAGAAATTACTGAATGATTTCATTTAACAAATAATTGAACTGTGGAGATAACTTATTAATTAAGACTGCTTTCTCATCTTGCATAGAACTCAAGTTCAGTTACCAACACCACAGAGCTCATAACCATTTACAATTTCAGCTTCAGAATGTTGGGCTCCCTCTTCTGGTTTTCTATGGCTTCTGCACATAGAAGGCACACATGCACACAAACACTTATATTAAAAGTAAAAAACAAGTATCATTTGCTTTGAGTCTACAGTTTTAGAAAATATACCAGAAAATATACCAAAACATTCAACTACCAAGTTTGAAGAACAGTAATAATTAACCTAAGAATAGAAAAATATATGCTTCATGAACCTTTCCTCTCTTTAGGTTCAACACCAATGGATTCAGCTAAATAGAGGTAGAAGCATTCAAAAAGATAAATGGTATCAATAAGTATGGAAAAGCTTTTCTGCATTGCGCTTCTGTCTCCTCTTGCCATATATTCCTCTCTGCCCAGCTATATCATTCCTATCTCCACCTCTGTAGTGCTGGGATTATGCTGGATTAATGGCATCGGATCCCAAACGCTGGGATCACCTTTGTGTGTGCTGCTTCTCTTTTTGACAGATTCAATCTCATGTAGCCCAAGGGGACCTTGAACTAACAGAGATCCTTCTGTCTCTGTTTCTGGAGTCCTGATATTAATATTGTGTGCCACTACTCCCTGGCTTCTAGTGGCTTAGCTCTGCACTCTGATCTTCATGAGAGCTTTATTTGTTAAAACACAAACAAAATATCACTACAATCATCTATCCATCTATTATACAATACCATGTTTCTATTTATCTATAATACTGTCTACCCATTTGTCATCTACCTACATAGCATCTATCACTTAATGTATTTATCACCTATCATCTATTCATCATGCATTTGTCTATTATCTATTTGTCATATATCTACCTAGCTGTCATCTACCCATTTATCTACATTTACTTATAATACATTATCAGTCCATCATAGAAAAGACAGTAAATAAATATATATTTTTACAGTAAAATATGCAAAAGCATAATCTGTACATATGTTTTTAATATAAAAATTTGAAAACGCAATTGGAGGGCAATCAATTGAAACATTTCAAGCTATTTATAATCTGGATTTGATATTGGGGAAATGGGGCCAGTCACAGGAGTAGGGAGCCAGATCTATTGTGAATTTTAATCTATTTTAAAGACCTCCCTTCCCTAAAATAACTCCCACACTGGTGCTTGAAACCTCTATTAGATTTCTTAAGCCCTAAAGATTCTGGTCCTCCCATTTCCCTATTAAATTGAAATTGCTTTACAGGATGTAACACCATAGGAAGCGCCAGCTAACACCTGATCAGGGACTGCTTCCCAATCCGTAGGACAGCTAATTAAGTGGGATCAGTCCTGTGGGGAAGTCTATTCAGAATGGGGTGCATATCAGGTGGAAAGGAACCCCAACCGAGAAGGAGAAGGCAGGGTACTAAAGAAAGCTGGTCAGACTGAAGTTTATTCTAGAGTTGCATGAGTTGGAAAGTGACAATCACTAAAGACAGTGCTCCTCATTAAGAACTAGTTTAGAAGCCTTGGGATGTAAGGATCTCCTGAACAATACAGTTTTACAAATGTGTCACAGTCTCTGCTACTGACACTAGGTTTGAAGGCATTACAATTTCTTTCTAGTTGATTTGCTTTTGTTCAAATGCACCAAGGAACATGAGACAGTGCACCAGCACAATGGAATCAGATGAATTCAGTCAACATCCATTGCAGATTTACATTCATTGCAGATTTACTCCAAAGAAGGCTTGGTGTTCAGGTAACAGGAAGTAAAAGATGGGATAGACACAGCCCTTCGTGTCAAGGAGACTACCACAATCAGTGATAATAAATCTCAGACATTAGAAAGCACAGCTTAATCTACTAACTATTACAAAATGCTACAATTTAAATAAATGTAGCAGAGATATTATTCAGGGAGACAGTTCCTAGAGAAGGTTTCCTGTTAGGCCTGAAAGTCCTTTTCTCATTTCTTTAACTTTTCTGCAGATTGGTCCCAAAGCAGTCCATTTGCTCTGTCTTCCAACGCTTTGGTCTGCTTTGTATCTCCAAGCTATACTTGAGACAGTAAGAAGTCACCAGCAAAGCATGAAGAGGCTGGTGAGAGTGGAATCACTGTTTTGTAGACAGGACCTCAATGAGTCTACCTGGAGAGCTAAAAAAAGAGATGATCCATCAGCTCAGAGAACATGCTGGTTATGCTTAGTATCCGAGGTCAGTTACCACTACCCACATTAGGTGGTTTATCCCCTGTAAATTCAGGGAATCTGAAACTCTCTTCCTACATCCATGAGTAATATGTGCATGTGTGTGTGTGCATGTATGTCTGTATGTGTTTTGTGTGTGTGTGTATGTGTGTGTGTAAGTGTATATTTTCAAAAATTTGATAGAGGGGTTTAGGGTTTATAATATACCATTTACTCTCCATCATAGTGATGTGTTTACTTAGATAGTTTTACAGAAGGCTAGCTTCTAGGTACAATAATTTTCTTAACATTGAAAGATATGGATCAGTCAGCCATGTCGGTCCATGCCTTTAATCACAGTACTTGGAGACAGAGGCAGGCTGATCTCTTGAGTTTGAGTCCTGTGTGGTCTACAGAGTGAATTCCAGGACACCCAAGGCTGTTATACAGAGAAACCCTGTCTCTCAGAAAAAGAAAGAAAGAAAAAAGAAAAGAAGGAAGGAAGGGAAAAAAAGGAAGGAAGGAAAGAAGGAAAGAAGGAAGAAAAAGAAAGAAATGCCAAATTAAAATCTCATCTCTGTGTTTTAGACTGGGACTGAACAAGCATGAGATCAAACTCTCTGAATGTGGCTGATGGTGGAGGCTGACTGAGAAGCCAAGGACAATGCTACTACGTTTTGATCTTACTGCATGGACTGGCTTTGTGGGAGTCTAGTCTGTTTGGATGCTCACCTTCCTAGACCTGGATGGAGGGGGTGGACCTTGGACTTCCCACAGGGCAGGGAACCCTGACTGGTCTTAGGACTGGAGAAGGAGGGGGAAGGGGAGAGGGAAGGGAGAGGTAAATGGGAGGAGGTGGAAATTTTTAATAAGTTAATAAAAAGAATTACACAGGCTACTGAAAATGAGGTTTTGGTTTTAGATTCTGAGGCCATGTTACCCTGTTCTTCTATAAACAAGCCTATTCCTTTCACAATGGTCCTCAAGGGACTGATTTCCTTTGCCTGAATTCAACAGGCTGAATTATGCATGTTCCAGATATTTTACATGTAAATCTCAGAGTACCTTGAATATAAACATATCAGTAGGAACAGAAGGCAGTATGTAGAATGGACAAGGATACCTCTTTTATTTAAGATGGGAGAAACATTTCAGTTTTTGATACAACCAGAATTGTAGCGGCGTGTTATTAAAACAAAATAAATTTGTTTCTGAACAAAGACTAGCAGAGAGTAGAAGACCAGCATTGTCTCTTAATATACTGTGATCTTAAGGTTCCTTAAATCTCTACAGCACACTACAGTGACATCTGCTCAGCCACCTAGCAAATATTCTGTATTTGCAAGCATTTTGGAAGCAGCGACCAGTGTTTAATTTTGGGATAATGCCTTCTTTATCTTCAGACCCTGGAGGATTCTAAACAGCCTGCATGGAATCTTGGTGGTAGTTGTTGTAAATAGGAAAATTGGCTGCCTAGAATCTTGTGTCGTGTCAGCGAAGATTTGATGAGTTGAAACACAATGTTATGTCTATGCCATCAACAACAATGAGCATCAACTTGGCTACACAATCAGTAAGAATAGGGGAATATAAAATTGATAGAAGTTTTTGGAGAGATATTTCAGTGGCTAAGTACCCAAAGCCGTTTCTGAAACATTGACTTGTGCCAAGCAGCTCATAACTCTCTACTAAGTCTAGCTGCAGGAGACCAAATGTTTCTGGCTCCTGTGGGCATCTGCACTCATGTGTGCACACCTATAAAGAGACACATACACACACACACAGAGAGAGAGAGAGACAGAGACAGAGAA
>NW_004949098.1:3598614-3644155 GCF_000317375.1 Microtus ochrogaster
AAAATAGAATATTTTTTAAATTAATAGAATTTATAGTCCCTAAAGAAGTGTGATTCAGATTGTTAAAAGTGTAAGCCACTTATCTTAAATATGTAAAAGCAATGATAATCATAGGCTGGAAGATAAAGTTTTGTGTAGAAAGTTAAAATCGTTTAGTTGAAGTTTCTGCAGTGAGGTTTTGGTACAGAATCTTGATTGGAAGGCAGATGAGTTACTTTTCAAGTTTTTCAACCAAATCCCTGAGAAAAACAATTTACTAGAAGACTTTCTTTTCAGCTCACAGCTTGAGGCTGCTGTCCATCCTGGTGGGGGAAGCCCTGTAGCAAGAGCAGGAGGAAGCTGATCCCATTGTATTGGCTTTAAGGAAGAGACAGGTGGAAGCGGTATTTCATTCCCCTCTTTTTGTTCAGTCTGACATTAGAATGTCAACAGAATGCTGCCCCTCACATTCAGTTTGAGTCTTCCCCTTTAATTAATCTCAAGTAGCAACTCCCTCACAGACACACCCAGAAGTTTGTCTCCTAGGAGATTACAAATCCCTCAAGATGACAATGTTATTAACCATTAGATAACTGGTAAAATAATCATTTTAGCTTATGCCTGTGAGGTATTGACCAATAACCACCCATAGCTATTTCTCGATTTGCTTCTAAAATGCATTTTAATATTTGTCCTTTACTTTAAACTTTTAAATTCATTCTTTGTATTTTTTATTTATTCCTGTATCAGTATGCAAACACATAGGTGCAACATAAGAAGTGTGGAGGTCAGAGGACAGATTTCTTGGAAATCAGTTTTCACCTTCTAGAGTATGGGTCTTGAGAATCAACCTCCGTTGTCTGCGTGTGGAAAGCTCCTATTTCTGTGATCCTTCTCACAGGCCTTGCAACGTAGATGTAAAGTACACAAGAAATCCTTTTGGCTCATTTTTCTCCACTGTAGAAAAGATTTCCACTCTAGTAAATCCTGGTCAAGGCCAATTACAGAAGACCATGATGGAGATATTACTGTTATAAGTCATCGTCATTAGAGATCTTTTTGTTTCTTGTTGAAAGTGCTTTTCTAACCTGAAATATATTTACCCATTTATTGACTTGAAAGGAATGCAAGTGTCCCACAATCCAGACACTGAGATCTAAACATTTTCCAGTGGAAGCTGGTTTCATGGACAAGCTGCAATTAATTCCCTGGCTTCCTAAACTCAATTTCAAAGACAGGGAAGATATTTTTGTTCCAAACACCAGGAAGTACTCTTCTGACCTAAATATACTTCCTGTCCTCTGCACCAGACAGCATAACTTGTCAGGTGACTTTCCAATGGCTTTAGGACAATACAGTTAATATTAGAGAATATTCTTCTTTTACATGAGAATCAGAAGATGAGAACGCCTGGTGAATGTGCATACTCTGTCCAACAGAGAAGATAACTTTTCTTGAGACTCTAGATTTTTCTTTCCCAGTTCCCCAAAATTGCATTTTGTAGCCTCATCAGATAAAGCCATGAAAACATACACCTGATTTTTATAAATAGATGAGACCAACAATCATCAATAACATTCTTATCTACTTACATTCCGAGTTATGTTAATCCCTCTGAAGATGATTGGCACTGTGGTATAAGCTGGTTTTCTAGACTCTATCCTGATAACCAGTTGTTCCCTAAGAGTCAATGAGGCTTTTCCTCAGCAGGGTTATTACAAATGCGTTTCATTAGACCAGGAAATCTAGAACATCTCTGAAGCACTCATCTTTTGCCAGTGTGATTATGGACTGGGAAAATATACTGTTAGGTGAAATTACAATGCTCCTAAACATGCAGAGTTGCATTGTTTCCACTGTGTCTTCATTTTTTTCTTCCCTTTTCTCTCTTTCTACCCCCTTTGTTTTACCTTCATTCTAAAAAAAGAGATTTCTAATTTTGTCTACACTGTAGCCACTACACTAAAATCTGAGCAACCAGACACAAGATAATCCTTGTAATGAGGCAGAACATAGTATGATATATTTACTTATAATTTATTATGAGGAATACTATAAAAGTGAAATACTATAAAAGTCTGTGTGGATAGCTTATCCAATAGTTTTAATTGCCCAGGGAAGTCTTTGCTGCACTTTTGCCACACAGTCTGAGTCAATGACCTCCTGTGCCCCCAAAAGTCTGTTATGTTTCTATTTATCTCAGACTCTTCTAATTGTCTTGAGTCTGTTGCCAACCACAGGCACTAACAGAAACAAAACCAATTAATGACCATGGATTCTGTAAGGCCATGATTGTAATTATAATTTGTCATCAGTAAAAGATGTACTTTTTCTATGTTTCCCTCTTTCTTATCTTGATCATGGGTTTTTCTGACCCAAACACACTTGCTGAGAAAAAAAATTACTGGGAAATATTAACAATGTATTCATGTATTCACCATCCCATCAATATCAATAGTGTCCATGTCTTATGAGCAAATGTTCTTGTCTTCTTCACCATGCCCTTTATAACACACACACACACACACACACACACACACACACACACACACACACACCATGGCAGTGTCTTGTAGCCATTTTCTCCATATTGGAACATCCCCTTTGGTTTTGAGAAGTAAAAGAAGCATACAAGACTTGGGAAGTTCCAAAACATACAGTAATCCCAAGGTCCCTTCACAGTGGTCATATCAACAGTAATGAATAATTGGGAGAAGAAATACTCTGAGCACTTGCACTGCCAACAAGTTGTGCAGGAAGCTCCAGGAGGCAGATTGGAGAGGCATAATCCATGCTGGGGTAGGGCTTTTTGGTGATACAAATGCTTTTGAATCATTCATAGTCCTATTAGTAACCCCTCTTCCATGGTCTTATAAGTCACCTGATTGAAGCTAGATCTTTGTGGAATAACTGTTTTGTTATGTCATCCATGCCCTACCTGGTGTTGGAGAGGCAGTCATTCATGTCACACAAGGCAAAGGTACACAAACAGAACTAATTACTCCTTTGTAACACCTGAGGTCCCTGGTTGGAAAATAAAACTATAGGACCAAATGGAAGGAGAGCCAGCCTTTGACATCTCACAGTGTTCGAGTTTGCTGTCGGCATCTTCACACACAGGATAACAAAGTCAGACAGCATTCTTTCACATCTTACTGAAATCCAATTATTTCTGGAGCAATTTTAGAAACATTTAATGGTTGTAATTCAGGATGGAGGGAACAATGATTATGGTTTTAAGTTGTATTGTTCTATGTGCATTCCAGCTCATGACAAATCAATTTCACTGAAAAAAATTACAGAAGATTAGTGTGTTCATTTAACCCTCAAATGTCACAATGTGAGAATTTTTTTTGGAGGGGGAAGTCACACTGCTCTGTGTAATTCTTGTAGTGAAACTGAGACCATGTCATAACTACAAGTAAGAATATTTTGCCAGAGAAACAAATATCTTCCTACACCTCATTCATTGCATTTTGAATGACGCCACTCAGTGTCTCGGTTGCCTTCCATCTTCAAAGTCTGTGAGCGTAGTAATTGGTCATTTTCCTTTATTTCTTCTACCTTTGCAGCTGTCAGGGCTTTTCAGTGACATAGACATTTATTTCCATGACCTTTTTGGAATCTGGTAGCCATCTTTTTTGTCTTGTAAAACACATGTTCTATTGACTTCCTGTAGGAACTTTTACACATTCTCTTAAACCTACAAGCGAGATTTCAGGCTCTCACCACTTGTTTAATCTTCTGCAGATTATTCTTTACCCAGACTGTCAGTTTTTCCAGGAGTCTCCTCTCCGATCCCATTTACGGGTTCACTTGAAAAAGTTGTTCCCTTAGAGACTGGTTCCTCTCTTACAATTTTGCATTGTGATTTCATCTTACTTTTTATGTTTTATTTTTATTTTTAGTGTGTGTGTGTTGGTTGTGATATGTGCCATGTATGTGCTAGTGTCCGTTGAGGTTAGAGGTTAAAATCCATTCTTTGGAAATAGCGTTAAAGGCATTTTTGAGCCATCCTACCAAGGTCTGGGAACACAAACTAACCTGGTCCCTCTGAGAATGGAACATGCTGAATCATCTCTCCAGGCCCTTTGCATTCCTGGTCATTTCTGTATGAATTGCTGTCCTTAACTTTGTGACACCAAACCTAGTTCTTACAACACATATATTACCACAATGTTTTTGCATTAAGGTTTTTTAAGATATTTGTAATTTGCATAAATAAGTGCATAAAATTATTAGTTAACATCATTGACTATGTCCATTAACTAATGGTAAACATGGTTTTGATTACTAGATTATAGCTGTATATGTTTATGTTTTCACGTAATTATCTAATCCTTTCCTTAATGTGAGCATCAATTTATCTTTCCTAGTGTATATGACATTCATTTTTCTGTAAAATAAAACATAATTTAGAGCTTTCCTTTAGTTGAATGGTCTTTTCATTCCAAACTGCTTTACTATTTTTCAGAAGAATATTTTCTTGATTTTGTCTTTTATATCCTGTAGAATTTCAAATTATTACCAAAAACTTATTGACAACAACTAAAAGTATTTACAACTTTAAGGTGTTTTTCCCAGTGAATGAGGGACCTACAAATGTGCAAAACTGAGGAATTTACACCTTTGATTTTAGCTGTAATTATAGCATGTATCAATCATTTCATATATTTGCTAAAATTATACATACATGTGTTCTTTATGTATGCCCAATAAAATATCTCTTTGTCAAAATCTCAATCGTGCTCTCTCTCCCCCTCTCTTGTATGTACACGCCTGTGTGTGTTTGCACATGTATGTTCCAGAGAGGACACTGGGGGTCTACTCTATTGCTATCTTATCCCCTGGAGATAGAATGCCTCAATGAATTTGGAACTCAGCTAATATATTCCATCAATTTTCCAGAAGCCATTCCTCATAGCACTAGTTTGTAGCTGCCTGCCCAGTCAGTCAAACCTAACATTTTAAAGTGAGCACTAGGTGTTTGAACTCAGGACCTCTTATATGTATTGCTGTAGCTCTTGCCTTTTTAGCTATATCCTCTGCTCTGTGTCACCGTGCTTACTAATGCTTTCAATTTGTTCTTTAAGGTGTTCTAAACTCTTGAAAGCTTCATAAATCCAGACTGGAAAATGGTACAAACTTGTTATCTAGTGAAGAAAGTCTCCTCTTCCAATCCAATCAAAATATAACTAACAAAGTTGCCCTTCTCAAGGCAGGTCTCACTGTCATGCCCAGTAACAGAATCCTAGTAAAACCATACCCACTTCCAGCACAAGGAAGCTTAGGTCTCCTCTCTATAGGAAACTGAAGTGATGGGGTGAAAGTGAAAGAAAAGTGAGGCTAAAAGAACTTAGATAATGAACCAGTAAAAAAGAAATCCCAAAGATGACGAGGCTTCATTAAAATAATGGATTCTTTATCCTAAAACTTAAAGATTACTTCAAAATGACATCTAAAATATGACTTTATTAGCCATTACATTCTCGTCCCTAAACAAACAAACACACATGATTATCATTATTTATTTCATCACTAATTCAGTCAGCAAAGACTTTGAGAAGCTCCTCTGGAGTAAACATGGCTGTAAGTCCTAGAGAAAGATGCTTGGACAAAATTTACAAAATTATAAACCCCACATCACTTAGGTGCCTAAAAAGCAGGGAACAACATGTTTTATATGTATCAATTTCTTTGTCTTTATAATTTTATTTACCTTAAGGCATTTTAAAATGGAGAGATTCCTCATACTTATAGAACATTTAATATAATTCAATTGCAAAGGCAGCATATGCTTAGTTATTCAAAACATCTTGTAGCATCAACCGAGGCAGTACATTCTGCATTAATCTACTTCTGTCATCTTTACTTTGTGACAGAAAACTTTCTCAGATGCAGGAGAGTAAAAAGCATTAGCTACCTTATTATGCCCTAAGAAACTGTATTTAGTTTAAAATATCAAGGTTTTTCTCTCAAATAAACAAGAAGTTTGTACCCTTGGAAAATGGCATGTTCAAAACTCTCCAACATCAATGACCAGTTACCTGTCAAAATTTTTTATTTCATATTTATAGTTTGCATGTACTTTTTAAATTTCAGAAGTTGAGAAGTTAATTTATAACTAGAAAAGCATTCATTAAATTTTATTTGTTAATATTCTATTAAATATAGTTGAATTTAGAAATATTCCCTAAGAGAAAAATCTCCAAAGAATAGGCCTAGGATTTGAAAGCCTGATTAAAAGATAACCATTGAAAATATCTAGTACCAAATGTGGTACTTTTATACAATAGAATATTACTGAGCTATTAAAAAAATGCCGTTATGTAATTTATAGGCATTTGGATGGAACTAAAAAACAAAAGTCACAGTCTGAGTAGGGTGAGCAACCCAGATCCAGAAGGACAAACATGGTATATATTCACTTGTAAGTGGACATTAGCTATTATGCTACAGTGTATAAACTCAGAGAGGCTAAGTAACAAGGAGGACTCAAGGGGAAGGGGAAATAGAAGGGATTCAAATGAAGTTTTTAGGAATATTGGGATTGGATGAGGATAAAGAATACGAAGGATCACTCAGGGTTGTGGTGGGGTATGAGATGGAGAGAAAGGATATTGAGAGAGATGACTGGACTTCAGGAACATTTGGGGGTGATGAGAAAACTTAGCAAAGTGGAAACTTCCTGGAATCTTTAAGAGTAACCATGGCAAAGTAATAGAGAGCCTGGACAGGCTTTCTTCTATAACCAGGCAAGGCTTCCAGCAATGGGGTTTGGACATTCAAGTCGTAGAATCTGACCTAAAGTGTGTCCTGCCTGAAAGATCTGCTGGGGTTAAAGTGCACATAACTTGTAGGGGTATCCAGACAATGATTGGTCCAATTTGAGGGCCACACCATGAGAAGGAGCCCATGCTGGACATTGCCAGGATGGCCAAGAACAGAAAACTGGATAGCTCAGAGGCCTAGGATAGAGTCAAATATTAACTAGCAAAAATAAGTAAGTAAATAAATAAATGAATAAATAAATAAATAGAAAAAGAAAGTCAATTATGTCAGTGAAATGATTCCTAATGATAGTCTGCTATACTCATAGATCAGCGCCTAGGCTAATTTTTATTAAAAGATGTCATCCAGCAACTGATGGGAGCAGATATAGAAGCCCACAATCAAACACTAGGAGGAGCTTAGGGAATCCTGCAGAACAGGGCAAGGAAGGATCTTAAGAGCCAGAAAGGTCAAGGACACCAAGAGAACACTATCCATTGATTCAACTAAGTAGAGCTCACACTAGATCACAGAGATTGAAGTGACAATCAGGGAGCCTGTGAGGACCTAAGCTGGGTCCTTTGCTCATTCATTATAGTTGTGTACACTTGATGTTCTGTTGTAATACGAGCTGTGGGGCTGCGTCCCCAGCACCCCAGCCGCCTGGCTAGCTTATACCCCGAAATAATTACACGGACACTGTATTCTTTTAAACACTGCTTGGCCCATTATATCTAGCCTCTTCTGGGCTAACTCTAGCACCTGGAATAGCCAATTTCCAATCATGTGTGAAGCACCCCAAGGTGCGCTTACCGGGAAGATTCTAGCCTACGTCAATCCTGGGTGGGAGCTGAATCGCATCTGCCTCTGAGCTCACTTCCTCTTCCTCCCAGCATTCTGTTCTGTTTACTCCACCCACCTATTTTTTAACCTATCAGGGCAAGCAGTTTCTTTATTTAATTAATCAATGACCTTCCTCCATCAATGTTCTGTGGGATTCTTAATATTTGGAGTAGGGGGTGTCTCTGACTCTTTTTGCCTACTCTTGGGACCACTTTCCTCCTGGGTTGCTTCCTCTAGCCTTGATTTGAGGGTTTGTGCCTAGTTTTATTGGAACTAGTTATGCCATATTTTGTTAAGGTCCTTGAGAGGCCTGTTCTCTTTTTGAAGGGAAAGAGAGGAGTGGTGGATTTGGGGGGAGAGGTGAGTTTGGGGAGATTGGCAGGACTGAAGAGAGGGGAAAAGGGTAAGGATATGATGCATGAGAGAAGAAAGAAAGTAGAATATTTCTATCAGTCATGATAAATTAATAAACAAATGGCAACATCAACATTCCAAGAGAAAAAAATTAAGCACAAGCATGCTGGAGCAATGGCTCGGTACAATTATGGCACAATGATCTTGGAAATGACCCTGGGGTAGTTCCCAGCAACCACAAATATAGGCTCACAACCACCTGCAATTCAAGCGCCAAGGAATCTGGCACCCTGTTCTGGTCTCCACCATCACTGTACTCATGTGCACATGTGTTGTGGGAGGTCCTTCCGCCGCTGAGATACCAGCCCATTGGGGCGTGGTCTCTCTCTTTAAAAAAGCTGCGTCTTCCCTCCTTGCTCTCTCTTACTTCCTGCTCTGCTTCCAGGGATTAGACTTCTTCCTGATTGCGCAGAGGGCTGTTGTCTGGGACAGTGATCTGTAAGTTTTTTCCCCTTTAAATAAATACCACCTTATTAATCATAATTCCAAACTGCTGTGGGATTGTTTGTGACTTATGCCTTCACACATGCCCACATGCACACTACACACACACATACACACACACACACACACTACACACATATACACACACATACACACTACACACACTTACACAGACATACACACATTCATATTATTAAAAATAGTAAAGATAAAATTAACAACTCAAATAATACTATCTTAATTTTCAAATAAGGGTTGCACTTCAAATGTTTTCCTCATATCCAAAATCAAATTAGACAAATGTTGTTTCCTCATTTTAAGCATATGACCTCAATTCATTACTTGTTTCCTTAGTAAAATTAACTTTACAGATAATGCCTTGCTGCATTATTTTATGGATTAACAGTATTCCAGTATGTGGGCATCTTTTGTATTCATTAATTAATTGACAGAGCATCAATTAAATAATAAATTAATAACACTGCTTTTATAGAGAGACTTTGCTTGGTGAGACATCTCTTGGATGTCTGATTTCATTTATTCTGCTATTGAAGACACATCATGTTCTTGAAAAATGTTGAGGAAAGGCTATTAAATGTTCTCTTAATGAAAACATTTATTTGAGACAATACTATGCCAGGAAGCTGGATATAATTGTTTTAGAGTCTTCTCCAAACACCATGCTATGTGCAATAAATACATATTAGCCCATAATTTGAGAATGAATTAGCATTTTAATGAGAAGATCCGATCATCTGTTTCCCTTCAGTCCAAAGGTTGACAGCTGTCTTTATCCTGAGTTCACTACTAATCACATGGCTTGCCTTCTCTGTAACTTTATTTTTACAAACTTAGGTGATATGAGCAGATACGTCTCCCTAACTACAAAGATAGTCACTTGTAGGATCTAGTGTGGACGTTGTGTTTCTTTCTCATTAACCCATTTTCATAGTGTCAATATTTTATTTTTACTAGAAGTACTAAGACCTTATGTGTCTCTAAGTGACCAGAAAGAAAGGTCATAATTTTTATTATTGATATTTCACCAGATAACAGCTTCCACAAACCTGTAATAGACAAAACTTACTTCATTCAAAGTTTACTGCAAGATGACAAACTTTATTTGAAAGAATATGCTTTGCCAACACTCTTTCAAATAGTCTTTGGTTTTGTGTGAATGTATCTTTGCATACATTGATTTAGAAATGCATATAGATGTTGTGGCTCATGTGTGGAAGCCAGAGAACAACTTTTGGGAATTAGTTCTCTCCTTCCATGCTAGGTTGAAGACATTTAAGTCAGCTCGGGATTTTGCAGCAAACACTTCTATCCACTGAAGAATCTCACTGACTACAGCTTCCTATTTCATATTATTTTCTCTGAAGATATATGGCTACATTGCTACAAAAATCCTTCCACACATAATTTAGTCTATGGACTGTATCTGAGGCTGCACAAAAGGAGGAGGCATGGATATTGTATTTTAAATCAATGGCATTTAATGCCATATATTTAGAACTCATGAATTAAAGTCAAAATGCATGGCATTAAATGCAAATTGTGTTTCTAAATTAAATATATACATACTAGTTCAAGCCTAATACTTTGCTAAGAGCTTGCCAACTCAGCTCTCTCTGAACTTAAATAGCTTAAAAGAGTACTCTCATCATGCTTAAATTTTTGTTCATTTTCAGGTTTACTTTATTTATTTATGTATTTACCTGTTTTAACATGGACCAGGTAACCTTTTCTGGTGACTCAAACACATAATTTTCCTTAAAAGATCTGCTTAAGAAATCGACCCTAAGTTTAGTAGAATCTAAGTTCATTTGGACTACCACTATCTTATAAGTCTATAGGACTTTATATCAAACTCTGTAAGGTTGTTATCCCAGGCTTACTTCAATTATCTCTGTTTATCCAATCACTACTGAACTTTTAACTATATAATAAACTTAAAAATGCCTGGAAGTATTTTTCAATCCCATTATTTATTCAATTATATGCAATACAGAGCTGTATTAGTACCCAATCTGAAAAGAATGCTAAATAAACATTTATTAGATTTTTAAGCCAAGATCATATAACAAAATGTCCATACCAGACATGAGAAGCCTCTTTTGAGCCATCGGTCAGGGTTTTCAAAAGAATCTCAAAACATTGTAGGCTATTACTTTTGTTCTCAGTTGCCCCTGAGTGGTAAAAAGTAAGGACATATTGATGAAGACACCATGAGCTTCAGAAACGGCCCAGAGGACCTGAGCTGGATCTGACTTGAAATTTCCTCTCCAAAGAATAACTTTATTGGTGTCAAAAGTGTGTAGCAAGCTTCCAAAGGGAGAACAAACTATGTCCTACCAAGCTATTATTATAGCTATGAACCACAACAAAAACATGCATGGCACAAAAAGCACATGGATTCAGTAGTAACCAATGGCTCTCTAATTGAACTTAAGACAAGCTCAATAAGAAGGATACCATACCTGGTACTGGAAACCTAGTTAACTACTCAGTGCAAGAGAAATTATGGTTGATGGAGGTGAACATACAAAAAGTAATTACTATATCAGCATAATCCCTGACAACAATCTATAAACATTTGTCATATCTATAGATAAGTGTAGTCATCATCCATCATCAGGGAAATTTCTCTTTATAATAGATGGAGATCATTACAGAAGATCACAGCCAATTACAATACAGAGTTGTGCAAACTATTCTCAGTGATACATATACAAAACAATTCCAACACCTAAGGTTCAGGAAATGTTGGTGATGAGAGGGCAGAAAGATTGTCAGAACCAGAGGACCAGGAAGTTGGCTCTGAGATTGTGTCCCTTAAGAATGCCAGAAGCTAAAACTGCAAAGGTCTCATCAACATGACTGTGAAAATGTGAGCTGAACAATGACAAGAACAATAGAAATATCAGAGTGGCAAGGGGAAGGCCCACAAAGCCTCAGCCCTATACAAAGAACCACAGGCAGCTAAGGAATGCTGAGAGCAGGAAAAACAGACTTCTTCAGATTATACAGTGCCAAAGGCTAACCCTGAAAACATACATTCAAATACTATTATATGCATTGAACATGCTATACTTAAAAATATTTAAGTCATACATATATGTGTACACATACATATATACATATATTAGCAATTAATTACAAATGAGGTTATGAATGTGAAAGAAGAAATATAATATTGATGAACATTTCAGCTTTATATATATTTATACTAATATATACATATACATGTGTGTGAAAACAATGTTAAAGTTAAAGAAGATATATCTTTGTAATGGAAGACTATGAAGAGTTGGTGGAGGAAAGGGTTGGAAGAGATGTAGATGCAGTGCTCAGGCATGAAACCCTCCAAACTTTAGTATCATTAAATAAAAAAGGAATAGGGCTGGGGAACACATTAAAGAATATTAAATGCACAGTTATAAATGCTGTACTTTATATGTCTGAAATTGTCAACAGACATATTCTATTTTATATATATATATATATATGAATAAATATCAAAACAAAAAGATACATTTTATTTGCCAACAGACTCTGACTGAGGACACAGAGAAACATAGAAACACAATCATGTATTCACTGTAGGAAAGTAAACTAGTTTATTCCCTACGAGGTGGGGGTGGATCTTTCTTATGTGTTGAAAAAGTAGAGATTTGTGTTTTTATTTTACAATACAATAATAAATAACTTTCCAAATGATTTATTGTCATAATTAAAAATCTATGTGAAGATTAAAGTCAACCATTGGTGAACGTATAACAAAATTTAATAGAGTTGGAAAGCCCTAAATCACATATGAAAGGAGATCAAGTTAAAGAAACCATGATGTATGAATATGGATGTGGCATGATTATAAGACAAGAATGGCATAAATTTTAAATCTAAGACAGTGGCTCTTGAATCGAATAATATTATTGTATTGAAGGACCTCTGACAATTCTGGGCAGACATTTCGTCCTTGTAGTAGGAGTAAGCCTGACATCTACTGAGTAGAGACGAGTGACAGTGTTAATCATCCTGCAGAGTGAAATAGCCCATTACTGCAGAACTATCAGGCTTATGATGTTAGTACTAGAAGTGGGGAAACCTCAGTCTACACTATCTAAAATTTATAAGATTTGGTGATTTGGTAGAGAATTGACACCCATAGGCTCATGGATTCGAACACTCTTCCCACTCAACTACACATAAAGCCTGAGAGGACTCCATTTTTTCTTGGGTTGTTAGCGTGAAGGATTCAATACTTTTCTGGCAGAAAGATCTTCATTTTTCTTGTTATGTGCTTCTTTCTCAGTGTTAATCAACTCAAATCAGAACATATATATTGCTGAGTAAATAATGAAAAATTTAGATAAACAAACCTGACTGAAAATAGGTTCATTTTGATCACTTAAAACATAACTTATGAAGTGCTATGTTTTCCCTTTTTGCAAAATTCTGTTAATTATAAAGTGAAACACTGCCTCCTTAAGAGGGTAAGATTGAAGTAGGACTTGACTACCAAGAGAAAAAAATTGAAAGCCAAGTTAAACTATACTTACCAAAAGAGTAAAACAAAGCAGTGATTACCATGTTGATATCATTAGCTATTAAAATTTCAGCAGAAGAGAAAAGAGCTATAAACAGATGACTAAAGACTAAGGAAATATCTATAGTTCTAAATTGAGACTTAACATTAATTCAAGTATGTGTATGTGTGTGTATTTATGTGTGTATGTGTTTGTATGTGTACATGCATATGTGGATGCACCCATGAGAACATACCCATGCATGTGTATATGCTTGTGTAAATCTATGTATATATTATTTCTATTTTAAATGTGTTATTAGAGAAATTCATACATGTATACAATGCACTTGTGTTGTATTTATCTTTCACTACTCTCCAACTTCCTCTATGTGCTCCAACCTCTTTTCTTTCCTAATTTCATGTTATCTTTTTGGAACCCACTGAATCCAATAATGTTGACCATATATGCGTGCATGGATATGAGACCCTCATCTGAAGCATGAGTTAACATACCAGAAGCCATAATTCTGAAGAAAACGTACTACCCTTCCCCATTCGCCATCAACTACCTATAACTCCTCTTCTGGGGGGTAGATCTTTGTGGGTCCCTCCTCGATTCCTTCTAGAATCTTGATTGAATCCATTTCCTTCAGGTAGACACAGCTGTGCTGACTACACAAGTCTAGTGGCCTGATATTTACCAGAAAGTAAAACAAATAAGCAAATAAAAACCTTGGAAATGTGTTTCTTTTACCAAAAGTAATACAAAACAATAAGTGAGGTTTTTAAGAAAACAGTAATTTTCAAGCTGAACAGAAAATGCAAAAAATCAAAAATGGACTGTGAAGGGCACTGCAAGTATTAAATGTTTAAGGAAATAAACAGAAAGTCCAGCAACAGCACAAATAATAAAATATGAATATAAACAGAATAGTAGTTAAGTAAATTCAAAGATACATATATTTGAAACCCTGAGTTGTAATTATATCCATGGAAAGAAAAATATCACCTACCTCATCTCAGGAAAACTTGTATACTAACACAGCATTTTGAAAGTTGGTGAGAGAAAGTAAAAAAGTTTATACTCTGGTGTGTGTGTGTGTGTGTGTGTGTGCTTCTTAAGGTTAGGTCCATGAGATTACTTCCTGAGATGAAACCCACACCGAGGATTTCTCCATGAGATGGAACCCATACCCAGACTGCTTAGGTGACCAAGAGCCAAAGACCAGATAGCCCAGAGATCTAGATAAAACCAAATACTACTAGTCTAAAGGGAAAAAATAGCAGTAAATAACCCCTAATGATATTCTGCTCTTTTCATAGATCTGTGCTTTTGTCAGTCATTCTTCAGCAGATGGGAACACATATAGAAACCACAGCTAGACATTACACACACAGAGAAACGTGGAACACACAGGGTTAAATGGGATGTTTCCATTCATTCTGTACCCTCAGAGCACAGTTAACCCTGTGGAGAAGGACTAAACAGAATGAGTATAAGAGACCTATGGAATGAAGCACAGCAGGAAAACAAAACCCTCTAAATCAACTGAGCACAGTGCACATGATCTCACAGAGACTGAAGCAGCAAGCACAGGGCCTAAACAGGTCCGCACCAGCTCCACTGTCAATACATCAGAGCTTTCAGAGCTTTTAATATACCAGTACTTTTAGTGGACCCCTGAATGTGTGATGGGTGGGTCTCTGATCCTTGTGCGTTCCATCAAGGCTCTTTTCCATATGCTGGTTTGTATTTTCCATCTTCAATGTGATGGTTTTCATTTTATCTTGTTATATTTTGCTTAAAAAAGAACAAAACTATTGAGACAAGAAAATTGTGAAACTTTATCTGAGTGAAGGTTAACATTTTATGAAAATTTCTTTGACCATGCCTGGAGCTATAAAATTCATCATGTCACTCATGGATGAGTAGTCTCATTCATAATAAAACTAACTAAACATAGAGAATTTTGTAATTTCCTATTAAATATTACTTTAGCTATGTTTGAAAAAAACCAAATGAAATAACAACAAAATACTGCTAGTCTATATCAACTCAACACAAACCTTAACATTATTATTCCTTTAATATATCCTTTCCATTGTTTTAGATGGATTGTCAAATATTAATTTTTATATTCTATTTGTATTAAAATATGCTATCTTGTAGCATGAGTCATTTTCAAGACTCATTTTATTGCTAGATAATGACCCATTAAATAAACCATCACTTTTTAAATTTACTTCTCATTTCCTACTTAAAGTTTCATTCCTCCCCCCAACTTTTCAGAATTATAAATAATACTGAAATAAAGGCTTTCTGCATACTACGTAATTTCTTATCCAGACTCATTCATTTTAGGGTGTATAGGTCTGGTATAAATTTCTCTCTTTGGAATAATTCCCAGAATTTAAATAACTGAATATAAAGTCTTGTCCTTCTAAACATTATTGAGACATAAAGATAAATCACTCTTCAGAGATTTAGAAAGCAATTGGCTAAAAAAGTGAACATTTACTGAAAATTATATAAATAAGATATGTTTGATTACTCTCAAATATTAAGATGGTAGTGTTTAGTATACTGGAGTTATGATATAACCAGTGCCATGTCTTCTGTGCTCCTGAATTATAGGATAAAATAAACCATTTTAGTGGCTTTGTTATGGCTTCATTTGGTTGCTGAAATAATTTATCATGTACCAGACTGGAGTACATAAAAGAAATCTGGAGCCAAGTCATGTCCAGCTAGAAGCTGTATACAAAAGCATGATGTTCCATTTTCTAACCTCTAGGAGAAGTCAGGTGGTTGGAGATGAATGTTGAGTCATGTGCTTCACAGTACCAGAGACTTTATTCAAAAGTCCCAATTGTAAAGGCTTTCAGTCTATAAAACAATCCGTCCCATTCTATTTAATACATTTATACAGGCTTTGGTTTTGTTCAGTTGAATTTATTGAGCTGTCAGTATGTTATATTTATTTTACAACTTTTTTGTTCCTCGTCTCTTCATATGTTTTGCCATTAGCACAATCAGTGTGTAGGCTTTTTGTAGCCGTTGTGGTTATGCCATAGGAGATTGAAGAAATAACATGTTCATAATCTGAAGGAAAGCTGCCTTTTTTTCTACAACATGTGAGTCCTTAGCCTCACAAACTCGGGTTTCTCCTGGTTCTATGGCAAAATTCTACACTTCTTTTTACTTTGTTGCTGCAATTGCTACTGACCTAGTCAGTAAAGCAAGATTTGAAAGGAAAGGTTTTTGAAATGATAGTTCATCACAAATCCTCCATGGATGTGTAGCATACTGAACTCAACTTCTTGATATTTAAAACATCTCTATAATGTCTTGGTTATTAATTTTTGCTCATCAATGATCAAATGCCTGAGAGCACATATTAGAGGAAGAAAAACGTATTTGGTCCGCTTTTAGAAGGTATGGTCTATAGATGTTTGGCCTGTGTACTTAGGCAGTACATCTTGGTGCCTGAAGAGTATGAAACCATTTGCTACTAATATTTCCAGAGCTTAGTACCAACTCTGAGGACCAACCACTCAACACCCAGCCTGTAGAGGATGTTTTTACATTCAAACACCCACAGTATTTCACCATACAATGTGCTTATACCATCTTACTGACATTCAGAAAAGTATCAAGTACAGTTTTTATTACTAAAGCAAATAATGATCATGAAGTAATTCATTATTCTTACGTGGAATATTTTAATCTCTGCTAACCTTGCTTAACCTTATGGAACACTTATTTTACAACATGTATCGCATAGCTCAAATATTTCAGGCACATAAAACTTCCAGAACCCATCAACTAACACCCATGTGATGACTGTATACATTATTGTTCTTGTTTATAGGAATTTCTTGAAACCTTTCAACAAATGTTTACATTTGCTTTAGATGGCAGAAATGCCCTTCTTAATCACATCACCCCTTCTGTAAGAAGTCACACTATGTTTTGTCAGTGATTCAAAACGCCAAAGGATGGCAGGGACACGTGTTAAAGAACCCATTATTAGTTTAGCTTAAAAATAAAAACTTCAAAGTGCCAGGAGGACTAATATATTCTTTTTATTCTAGATGCTTGGTATTTTAAGTTGAATATGAAACATCTTTGAATCACAGATTCCAGGAGATGATTAAGCATGACATCTATTAAAAAATGTATTTCAATTACTAAAAAAACATGCTAAATAAAAACACGCTCCTACAGTTAGAACTTGGCATTGAGTAATCTTCAACACTTTTTAGTTAATTTCTTCAGCTTTCCTTCCTGTTTTGATTTCTCTAAAATACCACAGCCTATGAAAAGCAGGGACTAAGTTAGAGTGTTCCCAGTTTCATGGGCGCATTTCTTGTAAATGTTTCTCAAAGTCCTCATTTTTTGGCCTTGTCTGTATAGTTTAGTCTAAGTCTGTGGCCCAGCCCATCACTTCTCTTTCCTACCTCTGGTAATGACTCACAGTCAGCCTTGGTTTGGTAAATAGGCTGGGTAATATTCAATGATGCGTTACCTAACCTTTTAAGCAGCATTTTCTTTTGTTATCTTGGATCCGAATTTGTCTTGATTTTTATGTCATTTCCTATTGAATTCCAGTTTTCTTATGACTAGAATCCTTCAATGATAAACTTAAAATCTGGCTTCACTTTATACCGTTTTCCTAGGTCTTCACATAGCATAACAGTTGACACTTGTCAGGTCCAAAGGAAACTCCAATTCCCCAAACGCCAAAAGGGAGTCCAAATATACAGAAATGAGCTCAAACTGGACTATAGAAGAGTTTCTAGTGCCTAGATAAAAGCCAGTATATTTCCGGAATTTGTGAAACCCCTTGCATTGCCCTGTCTGTTGGCCAATTCAATCTACTTTTTTTCTCTATTCTGGACTCTTGCAGATGTCTTTGACATTTTCTCTTAAAATCCTACCCCTTACTCATACCATGGAGCAATCCATGTTAAAAGCTCTAATTTATTAAAGAACTATTTATTTGCGTGCATGCATTCATGTGTGGGGGTGTGTGCATGCACACAAATAAAAATGTGTGTGTGTGCGTGTGTGTGTGAGTGAGTGAGTGAGTGAGTGAGTGAGTGAGTGAGTGAGTGACAGAGAGAAGAGAAAGAAAGAGAGAGAGAGAAAGAGAGAGAATATACAGGGATGCACATGCCTACTGATGTGGGTGTTGGAGTTGAACTCTGGTCCTCTGCAAGGGCAGGACATACTCTCAACTGCAAGACTCTCCCACCTCCTAGATTTCATTAATAAATAAAAGACATTTACATTCACCGCCTCCTCGGTGTCTCTGCATGTCTCAAATTTCTACATCCGAGTTCTGATATCAATAGTCAGTAGTGAACCCTGACACCCTTCAACCTCGTTTTAGCATTCAATCATTCTTTTCTTACGTTTTCGAAGTATACTGCACATTATTCATGGACAGTTGCTTATGAGCCCCTTGATCACTCAGGCCACTTTCTTAATTTTAGCTCCAATTACCTCTGCATTAACAACTGTAGTAGAAACCTTACATCTCCTGACATTACCCACCGTGGCAGCTAGACAGCCAGTTGTCAGCATCTGTCTATAGCTTTGCTTCTGTTGCATTGACCTGTTAATGGCATTTCTTTGATAGACATTGGCTTGCTTTCTTCTCTTTCCAGAAGGCTTAACTCTCACTCACGTACTTTTCACTGTTTCCTCTGTTTAACCCGTCATAGTAATATGTTGCCTTGAAATTTAAGGGCCTTTTGTGTCTTGCTTACACTGAGTTTCTATTTAAGAAGGAATTAGTTCTGCTTTTGTTGTTGTTTGTTTATACTTACCATCCTACAACCACGAGACATCTAGTTTGCTATTAGCACATATCTACAACATGCATAAAAGTCAAGGAGTCCTTCTAGTTCAAAAAAAAAATCCTCCCTTCTGCCTTAGATCTCTGGCTGATTTGGTTTCTATATCTCCCTCCTCCATAGCTACCCATGCTTTTGAAACTGCTAAGACTTTCTTTGCCTTTTGCTATTCTTCTACCACTCAAGCAATAGCTATGACAGCTCTGAATTTCCCAAAATAAACCTATCTCTCCATCATTGGAGTGGTCTGGTTTGGAGGCTTTGCAGTACCATCACTTACTGAGAAGAAAGATAAACCCCTCACTCAGGTACCCAAGTGCAGATTCTCACCACTATTGGAGGAGGCTGCTTGTTTGTTTCCTGGATGCCCAGATTCAAAGCTTAGAACTCAGGACTTACTCAAGCTTATGAAGATGGCAATGCGGAATATGTCTGTGTCCCTCATGCTCAAAATCAGAAGTAAACATAGGTAATTTTGATTAAATAAATGCAACTTTCAAATTCTGGTGAATGCCTATGTACATATCAGTTTATCTTGGCCAGTCAATATTGTCATCTGGAAACTGTTTTGGACTATAATTTAACAAGTAGAAGTCACTTTACAATGTTATAAGAGCTTTTATCTCATAGCAAAATATTGTTTTCCTCACTTGGTAGTATTCTAAGGAACTAGCTGTCTGGTTTAGATATAAATTCCAAATAAGTTCAGGGTCAATTGAACAGGCATTCAAAACTGAGGAGATAATCCAGTCTGCCATGTGTTCTAGTAAGAGTCACAAGTAAGGCCACAAATGGGAAAATTAGAGTATTGATTGGTGGACATACTAATCATGATTTCCAAAAGAGGGTCATTACTGGGACTCTGTTAAAAATGCAAATAAAGTTTAATTATTTTATGATTAAGATAAGTGCCTTTCCTGTCTTAGAATTCACAACATGTGCAGTTTGTCTTTTGTGCCTATATACTTACAGTATGATGCTCAGCAAGTGCGTGTTGACTACCACAATGATTAGGAAAGAAAAAGAACAGAGCAAAATTAATTGTATGCTGGTAAGGAAAGTTTAGCAATGTCATTCTCAGGTTTGACAGTAATTTTATTTAAAGACTTTTATAAATAACCTAAAGGTGGGAGTACACAGTGAACTATCCACATTCTTCTAAGCTCAGGAATGCTGAGTCAGTGGGAGTGAAGTACTGCGGGGTAAGAAATGGCAGCGGAGCTAGAACGTGGGCTTGTGTAAAGAGAGACATTGAAGAATTATTTGAGATGCAGTAGAATAGACTACGCAGTGCCATTTATGATCCAAAATGATGATTACAGCATGCCCTTTCATTCAAAATGCAAATGTAGTTTTTGAAGTCTCTGAGTGTGTGTAAAATTAAATTAGTACTAAATTATTCTTTACAAAATAAATTTTATCCTGCATGATAATCCTATCATTTTTCAAGTTACCAAGATATAGAATCAACTAAAATGAATGGAGAAAAAAAAGGTGATATATTTATATGCAATGGGAAAACCATGTAATTGGTAAGTTAGAAAGTCAGAAAACAGAATCACAAATAGTATATAATCTCATTTATGGAACCTAAAATATTGAATTCATATAAGTAGAAGACTATAATAATATTTATCATGAATGGGGGAGTTTGATGAAGGAGACATTATTAAAATATATTCATTAGAAAGGGAGAATCAAGTTGGAGTATATTGTACAACAAAGTGTTTTCACTTAATAAGAACACACACTTATATATGGCATAGTAATTTACTTTCAGCAGACCATATGTATGACTATGGTTCTGTAAGATTACATTACCTAGTGATATTATAGTGGTCCTCATTTATGTAGGTCCACTGTAAAATATTGACACAATGAAGCCATTGCCTAAGAAAAATATGCAATTCTCAGTATATATTCTACATTATATTCTTTAACAGCAAAAAACATGTGTCAAAAGTAGTGACTGAATAAGTTAATTAGCCAGTTTGGATAATCCTTAATGCATCTATTCTTAGTATCTCATGATGTATATGACAAACACGGACAGCCTTAACTGACCAGTAATATCTTTGACCATAGTTCCTAAAATTCTGAAAACTAAAGCAAGCCATGGTGGCACACACCTGTACTCAGGAGGCTGAAGTGGGAGAATCAAACATTTGAAGTTAGTTTAGGTTATAAAATTAGCCTGAATCACAATAATTCTCTAGATAAACTCTGGAACTTTCACAAGGTTCAACATTTAAACTGTTAGCTGTTGTGTTGTTTTTTACTAGATGTCAATTTGGAAGCAGCCTACTGTGGTACTTCTACAATCACTGATTCTAAGAAATATTCCCTTACTTTTATGTACCTATTTAAGCATTATCTGTTATATATTATCTATTACTCCCTTATGTACCTGCCTTTGGTTTGTCTATATCTACCTGCCTACCTGCATACTTTTCACATTTGTCTATCTGCTCTGTCTATCTGTCTGTCTGTCTGTCTGTCTGTATCTATCTATCTATCTATCTATCTATCTATCTATCTATCTATCTATCTATCTATCTATAATCTATCTATCTATCATCTATCAATATATCTATATCTATATATCTATCTATTTATCTCTCTATCTATCATTTATCTATTACATATAACCATATATCTATCTGTAGGTCATCCCCTCTTATATGTCTGTCTTCAACTATTCCTACATTTCTACATACCTATGTTCTATCTGTTTCTGTTTATTATCTACTCGTTAATTGTCTACTTACTATCTATTCATTTCTCTTATTGAGTCTGTGTCATATACATTTCTTGCTTACCTCTAAAGTCTTGGAAGTCCAAGACAACAAACTGGCTGCACCAGTCTTATAAATGTCCATTCTGCACTTTGAAGATAACAAATCACATGGTTTTACATGGTATAAAGGATGAACTACTGTCTAAGATATTCTATATAACTCTGATATCACTTATTTGGTTTTATATGATCTAAAGTGTAAACTAGGGTTCAAGATATTCTATATGGCTCCGATACCACTTAGGTGGTTTTATGTGGTGTAAAGGGTGAACTAGGATCTAAGATAGTCTATATGGTTCTGATACCACTTTTCTGGTATTATATTAAGTAAAGGAAAAACTAGTGTCTAAGATCTTCTATATGGCTCTAATACCACTTACAAAGGTGGCTCTGATGGTCTAACCTAAGTGACTTCCAGGGCCCAAACACATAACACTGAAATACTAGGTATTTGATTAAAAACATGGATGTTGAGAAAATACCACTAGCCATCCTTAAAGTCTGTACATGGCTTCTCAAAATTAGTGT
This sequence comes from Microtus ochrogaster, assembly GCF_000317375.1. Taxonomy (NCBI): domain Eukaryota; kingdom Metazoa; phylum Chordata; class Mammalia; order Rodentia; family Cricetidae; genus Microtus; species Microtus ochrogaster. The sequence goes on from NW_004949098.1 coordinate 3,620,787, forward strand.
ACATCTTATATGTAAAATATCCAAATGACTCTAACACTCTTCAAAGTCTTTGCTCATTCTAGCATCCACTCTTTAGCACCATGTCACCTGAAAATAAGCTATATTATCCATAGATGAGACTCATGATACATCAGAAGCACATTTATTTTTAATTGCAAAGCTATAAGAAAATAAAAAAATGTGCTTTGAAAATACAGTGGTGGGGCAAGCCTTATCAACATTTCGTGAAAAAGGAGGAACCTGTATTTTTATTGGACCCAACCCAGGCACTCACTCTCTTGTAAGAATTTCATTATTTTCCCCAGGCTCCATCACATCATAAAATCATATTGTATCTCAATTCCAACTTGCATATCTTAAAAGACAGGAAATTGCTGGTAATAATACTTCTTAATAGCATTTCAATTGTGAAAGATGCCATATTTTTGCAATTTGCATATGGTATATATGGTCAACCTACCAGTGCATATGGCATTAGAGAAAACTGATTCTCTCCCTCTAAGAAATAATTAATTGCCAATAATTCCATAGCTATACATGAGATTTTGTGTCTTCCTCACCTCCCCATGTTGGAATTATGTTTAGCTTGAACAAATATATTTCTTGAGCATGGTATCACAACTATTATGAATTGATGTGTTCAGTTCTTATTCTGTATTTCATAAACACTGATTCTTCATAGTCATCTACCACATCTGGCTCTTATTATTGTCTTTCCATCTAACTCACACTGATCCATGAGTCTTGGAAGAAAGGAGTGTGATTTGGATGTAACATTTAGGACCGAACATTTTAAAATCTCTTATTTCCCTTATTTGACAAGTTGCAGAACTCTGTGTTAATTGCAGTGTAATAAAAAAGAAATTCTCTGATAAGAATTAAAACATGTACTAATTTATATGAGGTCCCGCAGACCCTCAAATATTATACCTTATTGTATTACCAATGTTTTTGGTTACTGTCCAGAAGTTGATGATAATACCCTATTGATGAAGACACAATGTACTTGACTTATTAAATATTAAAAAAATCAAGCTGATGCTCACCTGAAAACTTCATCCTTATTTTTTGACTTTCATAGTTCTAGAATATGCTATGTATGCTACCAGAAAAGAAAAGTAACTATCAATCTTCCCCAGTTATGAATCCTGGGAGCTAAATAATCAATGACCTTGAAGGTCATACCTACTAGGCCACAATGGTACAGATGTTAAGATAGTAACCAATCGCTTTCTGATTCCATTTTGTATCTGCTCTATAAGTTGAAACCCAGACTACGAACAAACACTGGCATCAGGAGACAGGAGGAGTCATGGGCCCTAGGTGAGAACATACTGCTATTATTCTAAGTGAATATAGTTTTAAAATGACTATGAATGACTTACTTGAAGTTCCTTGAGCTGGCCATATAAATACTCAGTTCTTTAAGAAAACTTTTCAGAATCAAAAGTTATGCCTTAGTTTTTACATGGGTGACATGCTAGGAAATGACAGAATTTACATATGGAGATTGTAAAATCAACTATTTGGGGGATATTGGGTAACATGTAAAACATTGCAACTAAATGTACTGTGGCGATTTGTGAGATTTCTAATTTGATAAAAAACAAATCTTCTGACAGTCAAAAGATAATGTGATATTCTGAAATATGTACTTGGGCTTTTTGAACTATTTCCTGGCAGGGGACACTTGCCATAACTCTTGGAAAGCCACAACAGGGGATCCTTCATGTTAAATATATTTTCTCCATGCATTTTCAAGCTGCGAAGTATTTCAGAGAAGAAATGAATTCAGTTTATTTGGAATTATGCATTACTATTTTACCTCCACTTCTATCTGAGATTCCCCTTAAAGGAACAATGAAATCTTCAGGTAAGTCCTGGATCCAAATCAAGATATTTCTAAGCCAACTTTAATGCAATTGCAAGGGCATCAAAGTTCAAGGACTCCCAAATGGCAATGATGCTGAAGCAATGGACAATATTATCCAAGATAGTATTTGCTAACATTCTTGGTACTTCTCGCATTATGAGAATAACTTAGTAAGTTTCTCATAGTGTCAAAATGATGAAAGAATTACTCAATATATATGTCAAAGGCCTACACAGGTAGACAAAGGTAGAGAGAGCTTCAATCAGAGTCCAGACTGAAAGACAATATCTGCCAAATGCTTCTGTGTCACAGGTATTGATAATGGAGCCAGAGAAATGAAATGTTAACAAAAGTTCAAAACTTAGTTGTTGGCCAGAAAGAACTGAGGATTTTTGTAATTTTTAAAATCTGATTCCAAAATATACATGAAAAATTAACAACAAAGAAGAAAGGAATTCCAATATGACAGTAAAATAGTTAGTTAATTAGTATAATTAATCTGTCAACAAATAGCTCATTTTCTTTATTCAGTTCTGAAAAAAGAACCACAGGTAAAGATTAAGTAGATTAACATGATTTACAAGTTACAATCGTCATAGATATTTACATAGGAGATTATTCTAACTGCTCTAACTTATTAGGTACTTGCCACCTGGTATAGAGGGTCAGGATTCTGCCAATGTTATTTTCACTGAAAACAGCTTTATAACTAGAAATTATTACCACACAATTTACCCTCTAAAACTAAGGTATACTGACTTGCTTAAGTATAGTACAGAAGTAGGTGGACCTTGGAAAATTAAATGGAAATGTATGCATACCAATTCTTGAAGAACTATAGATTGTATCTGTGACCAAGATGATGAAGACAGCAGCAATATACATGGAATTACTTCTTGTTGTGATGGGTACCCTGTGCTTTGTAGTGTATCTGCTAGCATCCCTTGTTGTGTTGGGTACCCTGTGCTTTGTAGTGTATCTGCTAGCATCCCTTGTCTCTTCCACTCAGAACATAGCAGAACTCTGATGTACACTCAGGACAAAAAAAAATGGCTAATTTACTTATGAGCTACTGTTTTACTTTTAATTTGACTGAAAAATTCTTTCCTTTACCAACTTTCTTTCTCTTTTTATGAGAAATCTGCTGTTAGCACAATTGACTTTAAAGAATAAAATTCCAGTAATTTTAAGATTGGAAGAGACAAAATTATTACAATTTGTGAATTAAAATTATGTCAAAAACATATTTTCAAGACTATTACACAATGATTTTCTAATAGAACTGCTTTATTACTAAAATTTATTACCTTATCTGTATACCTAAATAAAGATCATTATGTCTGTTTTATGTGGTATAGTTACATAAATTATCTATAATTTAATTTCAAAGATAATTATATGCAATATAATTTCAATAATAAAATTAAGCAATAAATATGAAACTCCTTCAACTGCAAAGCTAGCAGGCCTAGTTTGTTTGCAGCATGACCAATGGAAAAAAGCATCAGAGATCAGCTGTCTATGAAGATGGGTATTTAATTCTTGCCTTTTTTCAGTTTTATTCTATTGATTTCTTTTTATGTGCACCTGTTCCTACATAGTGTTACTTCCCCATTTATGTGTAAATACATATCCATGAGACCCATCAATAATTTCAAGTACAAAGTAAAAACATCACTTAAATCATTGAATTTTCTTTCTAAGAAAATATAGTGCATATTTTTATGAACTATTCTAAGAAATATTGCCTAAATCAATAACTAAAACAAAAAATCTTATGGATAAAAAAAGGTTTGTTGCAGTATGATGGAGTTAAACTATTGACTAGAGAACATTTCCTGGATCCCAGTAAAGCTACATTAATTATGGCTAGAATCCTACCACAGTAAATTATCTCTTTGAATATCAATGCTGGTATTGTTACATAAACGTGCAGTCTCTGCCACAATAATTGTTTAGCTATAAAACATTACTTGTGGAAATATATACTGATAATTAATTTTATGCCACAAAAATAAAATTAAAATACACTATTCAATGCAAGGAGAAATAAATTTAGGAGACCTGGAAGAAGGATGCATGATGGATTGCTTCCTGATATTATACACATGGAAACAAAATAGAAAATTATGGGAAAACTGAAAGATTTAAACAACTGAAAGGTCATGATACACAGACTTTCAGTGATAATCTTTAAAACAGAAAGTAAAGATGTCAACTTTCAACTTTACCACAATTTATTCTGTTTCTAGTTTTATAATGGCATGTCATAATAATGCTCTCTTATTTATCATGTGCAATAAAAGAAATGTTTTATGTATGTCCAAAAGTCTTTCTGCTGAGTCTCAACTCTTAACAGGTGTTAGGGAGCTAAATCGAGGGTAACTCACTCTCTTATAACTACATCTATGGCAAAGAGATTTTTTTTTCAATAGCTAACAATTCATTCATATCATGTATGTCAAGTTAAGATAGTAGTGTTAGTAGATGCCTGTTATCCTGAAAGCAGGCAGATAAGACATTAATATTATTCTTGACTGCAAAGCAATACCAAAGCCAGCCTGAAATACATGAGACCTTATCTCAAAACACCAGAAAAAACAGTAACAGTTGAAATTACAAAGTTAAATATTAACATGCATAATTTATCTATAATAATGACTTTCACATGCCTGGTTTGTAACAAGGGATATGATTATATCCCTTGACACTGATCTGATTATAAAGAGCTCAAAATATAGTAAATTTACTAAGAGAGTTCCTTTTAATTAAGATGTCCTTTCAATAATACAGACCTGTTACATTTTCAGTTGGCTGAATGTATGATTTTTACAAATTTTTGATCAAGCACAAGGTTAGGTCTGTCCAGGGAGATGATTAAATGAGAGAAGTGGACCCATGAAAATCCACAGTGGACAGCATGTGCCTGTAATCCCAATATGCCTGCCAAAAGATGGAGCCAAAAGAAACTCATGGGTCAAAGCTCATGAGTCAGTAAGGCAGACATACATGTCTGCAAATAAGTAGAAGTTCTGTGGCACAAACTACTCTCGAGGTACAGTGTTATAGCAATACTCACACACAAACACAAGCACAGGCACAGATGTTATTGTATCACACACACACAAGATAAGATCATTTAGTGTATTTTAAAATGTCAGCGATGTTTTTCTTAACATAAACATTAAGGTCATTAAACACGCCACCCCGTATTGCAAGCACAAGAAACTAAACGTGCTTTGCATTTCCTAAGACCTCTGGGTTGTACAGATATTCAACTCTCTAACAAATTCTATTTGTTGACTCATGCAAGGAAACAAGGCAATTACATTATCTCAAGTCCACTGACTCTTTAAGCCAAAGCATTGGAGTGATTAGACTCCATATTTGAGATAAAATATATTAAAACTACAACCAGGTTGTTTGGAAGAAATTGGGGCATAACCTTTACATATAAAAGAATGGAAACTCACTGAATTGGAAAAAAAATTATACCTCTGTAAGTGACATAGAGCTCCCTAGATAAATGTAAAACATTATCATTGCTCTTGTAAAAGTCAACAAAGTGATCAAAGAGAACATAAAAAGTGCATTGCAGGCAGATGAGAAAATGGCTCATCAATGAAGAGTACTTGCTTTTCTTGCAGAGGACACAGATTTGAGTCCCAGCATCTATGGGGTGCCTCACAACATCCTATAACTCCAGTTTGAGATGATTTGGTGTTTTCTGGCCTCTGCATACACATGGTGCATACAACCTCACTCATACACACATACAGAGAAACAAAAATAATGAACCAAACTTTTCTAAAGCACTTTGCAGATACTTCCAACAGAAAAAAATAAAATATAAAGAGAGTATATATTAGAGTTTTTGTTTTTATCTAGACCATTTAAAATGATATCAGTTACAGTTCAATATATTTCCTGAACATATAGTAAATGAATGATGAACTGAATGCCGTGGCAATGCTGAAGCATGCATAGGCATCCCGTACATGGCAGATCTGTTGAACTTGTTCATATTCATATTGGGTTTCATGGTCTAACTTGATGAAGATGACTGATCAGGTCTCTTCCTCAAGAGAACATCAGATCTCATTACAGATAATCGTGAGCCACCATGTGGTTGCTGGGTATTGAACTCAGGATCTTTGGAAGAGCAGGCAGTGTTCTTAACCACTGAACCATATCTCCAGCAAATAAACAGTAAAATAAACTGTTATTTGCCCAGATTAATAATATTCAATTTATAACTTAGTTTTACCCAGAACTGAAATGAAAGAAATTTGTAGGGGTGAGTACCTTTGCAGAACGTACTTCTGTGTATATTTTCTCTACTTACACAAAGAGTAGTTGCAAAATATTGTTCTTTAATCTATGTCTTCTTTATTGTATGTTAATACAATACACCATCCTGATTGAATTTCTTTAAAAACATTTTAAAAATACATATAGTACATAAAAGTACATATAGTAATAATTTTACATACTAAATAATATTACATTAGAAAGATTTATTCTTTTAAATGGAAGTTTTAAATGTAAGTTTTTTAGGATAAAATACAAGATAGCTTAATTTCTTTAAATTAATGACAGGTCACATAATTGTATTTCAGAGCCTGTAAAATATAATTTATAAAGCTTGTAAAGTATGTACCAATTACATTGCTATACAATGAGAGGTATTAAAATTATGTATTATAGTAGAGTGGTAAATCAGATTATAGAGCTATGAAAAATAGCCTTGACACCAATTATAGACTACAGAAATTGATGGATTAATAGAAAGGACTTTAAATTCAGATTTTATTCTTTTAGCTTTAAAGGTGGCTTCCAAGTTGGTGGCCATGTAAAAATGCCGTTTGCACTGTTGATAATAATAGAAAATAGAAATTAAGAAAGTATGTGAGAAAATAACATGGTTACTAGTACAGGTGCAGCTATATATAAATCACCAAAGGAAGCTTTTGCGTAAAAAATACATTCTGGAAATCAAAGAACGTGTGTGCACATGCATGTGTGTTTGTGTGTATATGTTTATGTGTACGTGTCTTTGTGTTGTCATGCTTGTATGTATGCATGTGTATTTCTTTGTATGCTTACATATGTGTATGCATGTATACGTGTCTGCTTGTGGGAAGGTGAATACATTCATGAGTGTATGTATGTGTCTGTTTGTATGTCTTTGTGTACATGCATGTGTGTATGGGGATGCAAATTTGTAAGTCAGGTAATAACTGCAGTGTTGGATCTTGTCTTTTACTTTGTTTCAAGACTGTCACACCACTCTGTGTGTGCCATCCTTGCTGGCCTTGGAGCATCCGAGGATTATCCTATCTGTTTCCCATCACACTTTAAGACCCCTGAGATTACAAGTGTTCACTCTATTGCCTGCTTTATGTGGTCTTTGGGGATTTAAACTCAGGTTCTCATGGCAGCAAGCAATTTTCCCACTGATCCTTTTCCCCCAACCAGGAAGCAGTGAAGTCATACTCAAGGGATTCTTGTTGATAACATGGACACAGACTTAAAAATCTCTCAAGTTGGAAATGACAGATGCCTTGAGAGTTCTACACATGACAAGAGACCTAGGAGTTAGCAACAGAGGTAAACTGCATCATGGCATCCGTCAGGAATGACGGCATATCCTGTAAATTATTCCAGAGGTGAGTGATGCATAGTTTCCCCCACAGGCTCTGGGGCTTGTATGGAACTTGAGAGAGTGGTGTTTAGGTACCATTTAATACTGCAGCCTTCACTTACTTTGTATTAAAAAAAAACACCACTTTTAAGGCTAAGATTTTATGACTATAAAATCAGAACAAATCTGAGAGCAAATTTCGAATGTAGTAAATATTAAATGAGAAAATTTCCCACTTGGAGTTCTTAGCAACCCTATACTGAGCTATTCATAAGGCAAAGTATGTGTTCTATTCTTCTCTTTCACTTCCCTCTCTTCTTTATATTTTTCTTATTTTCATGTTCTAGAAGAAAGTTAAATGTTATTAACTCAAATAAATTATGAACATGGCATGTATTTAAAGTGTGTTTTTATTTTAGTAGCATTGAATATGTTTACTCAGTGTGGCAGCTTAGAAAATCAGCAACCACCATTCAGAAAAATATCAGTACACATATTCCCTTAATTAATCTACAAATGCAGCGCCATAATAGACAATCTATTCAAAGCTATATGTAGAAGTCAAAATGTACATTAGAATATGTATTTTCTAAAATCAGTGATAAAATAGATAATAGCACTAATACAAGATTAGAAATCTAAGTCATTGTTACTTTCTTTTATGTCTGTTATTTATTTGATCTACTGAGCAGAAATTATAAGGTAAGGTACTATCATTTTGTAGGCTGAATAGTTGATGCAGGGACAACTTTAATTAGATTGAGTTGTCAACTGACCAGTTGTGGTAATAGGTATAATACTAAGACTTAGAGCACATTAGGCAACCATTTCACCACTGATCTACACCTGTATTCTCTACTTCTTTTATATTAAAGATAAAAATGAGCTACCCAGGGTGGCCTTGAGATCTCTCTATGTAATCCAGGCAGTCTCCAAAATTGTGATCATCCTGTACCCTCATAAGCATCTGGGATTAAAGAATTGGCTGCTTACCCCAATTCATGAAGTGCTGTTTTAACTGCCAAACAAGATCAAAATGATCCATGCTAGCATTCACAAAGATTGAATCCTTAAATTTATACTGTATATCTAAGTGTTGAAGAAGATATCTGTTTTCTGGGATGATAAATTCTCTTCAGTATTGTGGCTACTAAATAATAATGAAATAGTGGTTGAAATTAAATATATTTCAAACAGACTACACTATGGGTGAAATAGAATATCCTTTAAATAGGGTAAAGAAAATCCAAAGCTTGTATGCTTGTATGAGAGATAACAAGATTTGAAGTTGCAGTCAACTGGGGACAAAACTGGAAATACAGTTTATCAGCTCTGATAATATATATGACCAAGCCTAATACTGCTGATCAGCTCTGATAAGATGTCTGACCAAGCCTAAGGACCTCAGTCCTCAGGAGAGGTTTGAGTCCACAGTGTGTTCCTATTGCCATATGCCTTTCATGGCACATGCCTACCATTGTGCATGCATGCCTCACCCCCTCACAAAAATAAATACATGAAAATGTAAACAGTGAATATATTTTATGTCTGTTTTTTTTAAATTGAGAAACTAAATGATTGTTTTCAAAATAATTTTTATGGCTTTTGATTTTTTTCAGATATAAATGTCAAATAAGGGAAACTCAGCAGTTTCTATCCTTTTACTTTCCAAATGAGAAGTAGCTCAGTGTTTATGAATTAATTAACAGTGAATTTCACAAAGCCAATGCAAATACAATTTATGTTTTGTAGTTGTGGTGTCTAGTACTGCATATCATTTTAAAAACACTGCATGATGCTCCCATATTTACCGTAGATAAGTGTGACCAGGACATTTAAAGAAAGAAGTTGACATGTTCAAATCCCTTTACTCATTTTCTACACATCTGCTTTTCATCTCTTTCGGATATTAAATTTTTTAAGTTTGGGCAGTGAGAAATGTATGTAGGATTCCCTTCTGTGTGCTGTGAATACCATTGATTAATAAAAAATAAACTGTTTTGGGGCTGCGCAGGGAATAGAGGTAGGCGAGGAAAACTAAAGTAAATACTGGAAGAAAAAAAGGAAGAGTTAGAGAGAAAACATATAGCCCCTCAGGAGACAGACACTGAAACTTTAGCCAGTAAGCCACAGCCATGTGGCAATACACAGGTTAATAGAAATGGGTTAAATTAATATATGTTAGCCAATAAAAAGCTAGAGATAATGAGCCAAGCAGCGATTTAATTTATACAGTTTCTGTGGGATTATTTTGGGGCTAAGCAGCCAGGAACTAACTAGCGGCCTCCTTTAACAAGAGATAATGGCCAAAGGACTTTTTTTTTTTGTCTTGGTAAGAAGTGCATATTACTATACACAATCATTGTTTATATTTCTTTTAACATATATTTAAAATATACTCATTTTCTCTTCATAGTATTGTGGTCAACAAAATGATCAATGGACAGATTAGGTTGTTTGAGCATTTTTAAATTTGTTTCCAGGTGGTTTGGGTGTACATCACTTTACCAATTACCCATAAAAGGACCATCAGAAGAAAGGGATGTTGATTGCTGTCTTCAAATCTTCCTTTCCATGCTTATAATCCCAGCACTCACCAAATGGAGACAGGGGGACTAGAAGTTCAAGATTATCCTTGACTACATGGTGAGTTTAAGCCTGGATACATAACACCAGGTTTAATAAATATATTTTATATATTATATAAAACATAATATTATATATAATATGAAATTTAACCATATTTAACACATAAACATATTTCCTGTACTATAAGCATTCGTGATATCCTATGTAACAAAATGGAAAACCCTGAATGTACTGAATGCAAAGAGATTTAAGTAATACTTTGGCTAATTCATTTCACGTAAATTTTCCTTTTGTCAATGACGGTTTCAGTAAATAGTTAATCTAGCCGTATTACGTGAGTGGGAGCCTCTAGAGAGAAACTGTGCTGTGTTCCTGTAAGTAGCTCAATTCCTCCTCACGTTTAGAAAACATCATTGTACCTTTCTATTGATTATACTTCAGATTTCCTAAAATGAACAGAATTGTCAAATTTTCTCTGCTGGAGAGTTGGGTCAGAGGCTGAGATCACATATTGTTCTTTTATAAGACCCGAGTTTCATTCTTGGCACCAATGTCTAGTAGTTTACAGCTGTCTCTAACTCCAGTTCCAACGGATATGGCAGCCTGCTCTGTCTTCTAGGAGCACATTGACTCTTGAGCACATAAGCCACAGACAGACATATAATTAAAAATAAAATAAGTATTTTTTTACACAAATGATATAATCCACATGGAACGCTTCTGTAGTATCTGGAGAATGGTATGGGCTCATTGGGCACATGCAACCTAGTTATGAGGTTATTACTATTATCTGAGTGAATATCAAGCTGATGGCCTGTGTCAAGAGAGCTTGTGGCAACTAAGATGGTTTCAGAGGAAAACAATTTAGCTCATGGAAAGAGAAAACAGAGATTTTGTGAAGTGGGCATATAAATTGTTAGGAACTACTCCAGCCAGAGTTTGTAGCTCATGCTGATCTTTTATTCTAAGTAGGCATTGTAAAGGGTGGGTGAGGATATATTTATCATTAACACCTATTAGAGGAGGGATTAGAACACAAGTTATAGCAAAACAATTCTTTAATTATTTTAGTATACCTGGAAAATACTAATGAATAGGTAAATAGTATGTTTTTCTTAAAGTTAGTAGTAGAAATAAAATTGTAGTCTCAGGCTATCTGACAATCAGTAAATATTAATAGCTTATTGCAGCTATATGCACTGTAATCCTTAGCTCAGTGAGAGCCTGGGATTGTGAAGTGTATGGCCTACAAATAATTCTGATGTCAGATATGGTGTGATATAAACATTTTTCAAAATTACAACATCGTCTCATAGATCTTTACAGAAAATTTGAAAGCTTTTCTAATATAGGTTTATTTTAGGAATACTTCAGTTGTGTCTAGTCTAAATTAAATCTGATTGTCAATGTAATCAAAAACTCACTCTTCAATGTTAAAGAGATTTGTAGGTTAAAGTGTAAAATGAAAAACAAAGACAAAAGCAAAATCATAACAAAGAGAAAGTAAAGCTTAAGGGAAGACAGTGTGTCAAGAGCCTATTTTAGCTACACCATGAGATCGTTGTGGAAATGACTTCAATTCACTGAAGAGAAACACAAGAAGCAAGAGTTAATTGTGTTACTATGAATAACAGCAAGTTCAGATGGTCTGTGTGCTGAGTGATTGTGACTATCAAGGAGGCCTCAAAAAATCAGTGAGACGCAAGATGAGGGATGATATATAACAGTTTATAGAACAGACGGAAGTCTTATAGGAATTCATACAGCCAGAGATTGTATTGTTCTACCATCGTGCTACAAAGCTCAGTTCATGGAACAGAATTAGTCTAGGCAAAGGACCAGCTTTATTAACTATTTCATTTGATATTAACTATGATAAGCGTAAGATGAAAGGAGACAGAGACAGAGACCCACATTGGAGCACCGGACTGAAATCTCAAGGTCCAAATCAGGAGCAGATGAAGAGAGAGCACGAGCAAGGAACTCAGGACCGCGAGGGGTGCACCCACACACTGAGACAATGGGGATGTTCTACTGGGAACTCACCAAGGCCAGCTGGCCTGGGTCTGAAAAACCCTGGGATAAAACCGGACTCACTGATCATAGAGGACAATGAGCACTACTGAGAACTCAAGAACAATGGCAATGGGTTTCTGATCCTACTGCACGTACTGGCTTTGTGGGAACCTAGGCAGTTTGGATGCTCACCTTACTAGACCTGGGTGGAGGTGGGGGTTCCTTGGACTTCCCACAGGGCAGGGAACCCTGATTGCTTTTTGGGCTGACAAGGGAGGGGGACTTGATCGGGGGACGGGGAGGGAAATAGGAGGCGGTGGCGGGGAGGAGGCAGAAATCTTTAATAAATACATAAATAATAAATAAATAAATAAATAAATAAATAAATAAATAAATAAATAAATAGAAAAGCCAGAGACTGTTCTAAAGGTAGAAATTAATAACTATAGTCATCTCTCTTTAAGACAAATGCCCATTATCTCCAACATTCATGTCATTAGTTACATATTGTAAATATAAATCACATTACCCAGTGGTATGACAGGTATGCCACCTGGGTACCCACCAAGTAAACCATAGAGCTCACAGGCAGCAGGGAGCATTTCTTCAAAAACTTAATATCTGCTTTTTCAGCAAAAAATATATATTTTCTGAAGTCAGGATTCTCACCATGGTGACAGGGTTACTTATTCTTAAGACTGCTCAGTGTTTTGCTCACAAAAGTGATGATTTTCTCGGCTAAGCATAGCAGCAGATGACACTACAGACATGCGATGAGTTTGTCCCACCCATATATGGCCTGTAATCCCTATTTTACCCACAACAAAAGACATCCTAGTTGTTAAAACATAAAATAAGAAATGCATATTTTAGACCTGAAAGAATATTTTAATATCAGTTTCAGCTAAGTTTGTTGAATTTACAAACCAGTGAACATTTTCCTGCAGTGAGTTACATCTGCCTTGAGCTTTGTTCCTCCTGAAACCTGCCATAAAAAATCATCCCCTGTATCTTCATTTTTGCTGGAACCTTACTGAAAATGGGATTTAAGGAGGCATTGAACACATGTTTTTCTTCTTCTCGTTTCCTCTCCTTGCTCATTTTCCATTTCTTTCTTTCACAATAATACTTATGCAGAGATTGGAGGTATTAAATAGGGGTCAGCAAAAAAGTTCAATAGATAACTGACATATCCTAATTGTTGGGATAGCCTATGTTCCTATCCCAACAATTGCAACGTGATTATTTTTATAAGGTGAAATTAAGAACCTTAAAGTTAACTCTTTCCCTCATGTTTGAATGCTGTAATGCTTGCTGTATATCTAGGCATTAAGAATAGATTACTTTGATTTGTCTGTGCCTCAGATTTCTTATTTTTGAAATAAATGTCACAATCTAGACTTACAGCTAGGGAGCTTACAAGGGACTGATCTAGACCCTCTGCATGTAGATGACAGTTGAGTAGCTTGATCTATTTGTGGGGACCCTAGCAGCGGGACCAGGATCTGACCTTGATGCATTAGCCGGCTCTTTGGAATCTATTTGCTACTGTGGGACACCTCACTCAGCCTTGATACAGTGAAGAGGAACTTGGTCCTGCCTCAGCTTGCTATGCCATGCTTTGTTGACTCCAGTGAGTCCCCTTACCATTTCTGAGGAGTGGATGGGGTGGTGGTAAAAAGAAGGTGACAGTAGGAAATGAGAGGAAGGGGAAACTGTGGTTGATATGTAAAATAAAAACAATTAATTAAACAATGAGTGCCAAAGTCATGTTATCACAGTAGGATATTATGAGAATCACATGACTCAAACTCAGAAATGCATTCAAAGAATACTTGATACATAGTAGATATTGTTCTTATTTTGTCACTGGGAAATATTTCCTTCTGTATGGTTCACCCTTTTAAAATATTTTCTTCCAAATCTTTAGATTATTTCGGAGTCCATGTGTGATCCTAATATCTTATTTGGCTCCTGCAACAACATTTAAAACTGGCACCTTTTTAAAATTTTTCTTGGGACAGCATTTCATAGCATAATCTCTATCCAACTATGTATCTGTCTATGTATGTATGTATGTATGTATGTATCTATCTATCTATCTATCTATCATGTATGTATGTATCTATCTATCATGTATGTATGTATGTATGTATCTATCTATCTATCTATCTATCTATCTATCTATCTATCTATCTATCTATATCAATCACCTATCTCTGTATATGCTAGTGTGCCTGCATGTGTGTGTGTGTTTGTGGGTAGGTATTTATATGTTTATGCATCTACGTATGCATGCTTGAGTGGTGTTGAATGTTGAATCTAGGGTCTCACACATCCTACACAGATACCCTATCACAGAGCTATGAAGCTAATCTCTAATATAAAATTTTTATGATATTCACTAAATAAAGATGTAAGACTTCCAGTTTAGGTCTTATTTACTTTAAGTTGATCTGTTTTTAATATATGTACTGAATCAGGAAACCTAAATAAAGATTATTTTAAATATCATATTCAAATATATGTAAATATATAAATATATGTAAATATAATATATTTACATGTACTTAAATAATATATGTACACATCATTCTTATTTTGTATTTGTATTTTGAAACTCCAGTCATTCTAGCCCACACAAAAATGTATATGGGGAACTATGTTTTGAAATTACGGATATCTTGCATTATCTCTCTCCTCATTGGCAACTATATGCTGCTTTATGCAATTGTAAAAAAAATTCCCAAAGAGCCTCTGAATGACAAAAAGAGTCCAGGTTAAAATCCTTTCTTTATCTGTAAATGACAGTAGCTGCCAGTATTAAGAAAGAAGGCATTCCTAGCACTGCATGCTCAGAGGCCAAGAATAGTCTAGGCCGCTATTAACCTGGCTCATCAGTGGCCTGCAACTCTGACCCCTTTGTGGAGTGTGGAAGCAGGTTAAGTTCTAGTATAAACTAACACTTTTTGTGCCTCAGTGACTTAGCATCAGTGATGTTATTTCTCCTCCTTGTTTTCATTGGAACAAAGGAGATTTAGGAATTGACTTTGGCCTTGAGAAGAAATCGCTTCCAACAGATCCCGTACAGTACGGTTTTCTTCATTCAGTATTCAACCCTTTGAAAATTGATTTCCCTTCTTAAGCAATACTCTGGAATCTCTTTCCCACTCATTTGGTGAAAGGTGTCCTCTCTCTCTATTAGCATCAATGAACAATCTAGATAATAGATCAGACTTGAAAAGCCAAGAATATAAACTTGTTTGAGAACATACTTAAGACTTCCCTGTTTAGTAAAATACATATAGGGTACAAAACTGATTAACTGAGTCATAATTAGAACAAAGGGAAGGTAAAGGGGAAACTAATCCAGTATTGAACAGGGACAGGGGACTAAATTGAATGCTGGGAGAAAGGACACGTTGTCAGGGAGAAGCCATGGAGCCACGGCAGAGAGACATGCAATAACCTTGCTGGTAGACTATGAAATCATGGTAAGATATAAAATAATGGAAATTAGTTAAATTAAGATGTAAAAGCTAGCCAATAAGAAGTTAGAACTAATAGGCCAAGTAGTAATTTAATTAATATAGCTTCAGTGTGGTTATTTTGGGAGTCTGGGCAGCCAGGAAACAAACAGCAGCCTCCTACTATATAATAGAAAATTCCTGTCATCCGCTTTTCTTAACCCTGCTAGTTCATGAGAATTCCCAGGCTTCAAACAATGATTCTGATAGTCACCCCCAATCGGCAAGGCTGTGTGCGACTTGTTATTGCAATACTTCTGTCATTGTGACCAGGCAAAGTGAATAGAGCTGCTCTGTTTTGGGTCATGTGTTTGTTTCTCATGTGTCATTGACAGTTTGAGGATTGTTATGAACTCCACTTCATTTTCTCACAAGCCCTTTGCAGCTTATGGCACATTTCTGCATGGCTCAGTGGTTTTGGGAGCACATACGTTTGGCTACAGCAGACCCTAAATGTAGCTTAAGGAGGTTGATAAACAGTCCTACTATTGTTGGATTAGTTTGCCGTTGCTACACAAAGGTTTCATAATGACTGCTGAATATGGGAATTTTAGTATTGCCCTTGTACAGCTTATTTCTAAGCCATTTCCCTTTCCACACAGAAGCAGAGATGGAACTGTTTATTTAAATAGTATATTAGATGTAGGAGCCATAGGGGAAATCAAGAGAAAGGTGCACAGAGAGAAAACAAATTATGAAAATGTTCCTTTTCCTTAATCATTCTATAATTAATTTCTTATCCACTCTCAGGGGACTATAAAGTAGGCCGTGTGCCATGTCACACAGAAGGTGGCATTAGCGCTTCTGTCACCGTCAGGACAGCTTTGCATAAAAATCAGCTGTTGTGATGTGGATGGCTGTACAAGTTCTGACCTCCTGCTGAGCCCATGCTTTAACCGCAGCCTCCAGTAGATGATTGGCAAGGCTGCCTATATTGGGTTCTGATAGAGGTCAGTCTTTTACAGAAGTGATGAAATTATGTCTTGTAATAGACACAGTACCTCCCCAGATTCATTTTTAAATTATCATTTTGCCTACAGCAACAGCAACTAAAATTCTAGCAGAAAATAATTTACAGGTTCATATCTTTATCATTCTTTTCATATTACCAAAGAATCAAAATAGATTTCATATATTCATACTCATCTCTTCAGTGTGAACTTGTAATTTGCCATTATCAGGAGGGTTGTAATGGAAGGAACTGGGGGGCATAGAAATGATAACTTCATCTCACCACTCCTTCTTTAATAGCATTTAGTTTCCTGCAGAATACAGAAGTATGTTTACCCATATGCACATACACAGATAGGCATATTTAATCAATATGTTTGTGTATGCATATGTGTGTATATGTGTGAGGATATGAACAGAAGAGTTGGACAGACAAGTTAGATCTGTTATACCTAATTAGACCCCCTTTTGTATTAACAATAGAAACTCTTGGGGCTTAGCATCAGTGACATCACAGCTATGAAGAAAAGGCACCTTACCATCTTTTCAGTACAGAAAAGTACTTTGTTCTTTCTCCTTGCTTTGTCTCAAAAGAAAAAAACAAACAAACAAGAACTGAAAGCAATGTTTTCTAATTATATTATTTGAAGATAGGGGTACCTGGTAAACCTCCCTTGCAAATTTCCATTGTGAGAATCTCACAGAGGTCACCCTTTCATACTCTGTGTGGTGTGTGCTATCATTTTTTACAGCGGGAGAGGGACACAAGGAGGTCTCGTAACTTAGCATAGCCCACAGTCCTCCTAATTTTCCATGTTGATGTTTTAAGTGACTTATTTTGAAATGATGCTGAGTTTCTGAATATCACAGGAGGGAGAGTTTATCAGACCAGTGTAAGGGGAAAATATTGTGTGTTTTTAATATCTCCTTGATAATTGACTATTCCAGAACCCTGAAAAGAAACTATATCACATGTTTGACTTATTGGTCCCATATGAATGGTAGCAAAATTAAAAAACCCCTCTCCCTTCTCTCTTCTCCTTCTTAGTAAAGGATAAGAAAACTTTATTCTCTGCCTTTCAGTTTTGACCAATAAATCTACAAGATCATGAACAGATTTAAAGTGAAGAAAAGGGGACAGAGGAACGACTGGATAGGGAAAATGATGAAGGTTTAATTGAGAATTAATTGACAATGTTTTTCTACATAGGCTAGATGAACCCATTTATCCACAGCCATGTGCAGTCACTCAGGACAGAGACCCTTCAGCTTCAGTAAAGACACATATTAATTAAGAATATTTTTAAATAATCTAAAGAACTTGGACTCATTCCTAGAGACGTATCTATTGAGTAGTCTGACACTGGTCCTAAATGCTCAGTCAATTTGCTGCATTCTGCTCACAAATGTCTTTGGGGAGAACTAGGACTTTAGGATTTAGTTTTCTCTGACTTTATCAAAGTCCGGGGAGATAGCAAGAAAATCATCTTTGCAACCATTTCACAAATGGAAAACGGCTGTTAAAACAGTTTGAATGAGAAGCAAATCTAACAAGGATGCATATGATTGAAAAGGGTAAGCTACTCCAGGAACTGAGCTCTTCAGCGTCATTAGAGAGAGGAATGGACTAGTGAACGCCCTTTAAGATTACCTACACAAGCACAGTGATATAGATGGGAAGAGGAAGTGTGCGGCAGGAGTGAAGGAGAAAGAAAGAGGGAAGGGGGGGGGGGGAAGAAAAGGGAAAGTCTTTCCTAAATCAAGGAATTTTCCAAGAATGTGAGTTAAAGATATTTTCTAAATCTGAGAGAGAAATGGAAGTGAGAAAATTAATTGACAGAAGAGTTTTTGTGCTAAAATTTTTAAAAAATCCAACGTTGTAAATCTATGTCCCTCATTGAAATGATTAACAGAGAGGTCTGTTTTTTTTTTTTTTTTTATAAAAATGAAGCACTATCTCAGATGTTGTGTAGAAATAGCAAGACTTTTCATTTGGGGTGACGCTCATTATGTAAACGGAAGTAATACCAGGCAAGCAGGATTAGTATCTGAGCCCATGCCAGTGGATGATCCTTGGGGGACAGAGATGAGAAACAGAGTTGGAAAATAATCTGATGGGTACCTGGTGAATGAAAGACTATGAAAGCTGCTGGGGCATATATCTAGAATGACAACAAGCTTGTGGGAAGTCTAGATACCAGATTGAAATGGGAGCTATGACAAGTCTTTCTCTGTCCTGACGGTCAGCTGCCAGTGAATGACAAGGAGAATTCTTATTAATTATGAAAATTTGACCTACAGCTTAGGCTTGTTCTTAATTAGATCTTATAACTTAAAATAACCCACTTATATTAACCTACATTCTGTCATGTGGTATTATGTCTCTTCCATTTGCACCTCCTGTTTCCCCTGTGTCTCCTGGCATCTCCATCACACCTAGATTCTCCTCCTCTTCTCTCCTCTCCCCAGAAATCCCTCCTGTGCCTCCTGCCTCACTATTGGCCTTCAGCTTTTTATTTCAACAATCACAGCATTATATTTTCACACAGGATACAAATATCCCACACCGGAGCAATGGCTACCACACTGAATAGCCTCATATTTAAGTCCCCCAGCAATTCAGTATTATCAAGTAATTTTAACGTATTGTAACCAAGCAGCTCAAAGTGTCTTTGTATCACTGTTGGTCCATATTTCCTTTTTAGATTCAGTTGGAATGAAAAGAAATCTTTTAAATTCTTCAGCTAATTTTGCAGTTCTGGTGAAACTTTGTTCTTTATTATTACCTTACAACTGATCATAACATTGTGGCAAAAGTTAGCATGCAAATGTTTATGACTGTGTAACATGTATGTTATTTTGAAAATTTATGTTGATTTGCTTCATACTTTGGTCTGAACACTTTTTGCGTTTTTTGTCATGTCTGTATCTTGTCCGTATTAAGTATCAGATTTGGAATGAGAAAAATGAGAGACTGTACTGAAACTCAGACAGCACTATAGATATGACCAGACCACAATTTCAACAGATTCAAAAGTCAAGATTGCTTCCTCTTGCAGCAGATGGGAACTAACACAGATCCACAATAGGACAATATGCATAAAGTAAGTCTGTGTAACACTTAGTCTCAAATAGGATGTCTTCATCAAATGCCCTCCCCTCAGGGTGCAAGGAACTGTGCAGAAGAGAAGACAGAAAAATTGTAAAAGCTAGTGGGAATGGATAATAGCAATAAAACAGTGTCTTCATGATGCAACAGGACTAACATAACATCAACTCAATGAGACTCTAAGCATGTTCAGGTCCTGTACTGATTCAAATAGATGGGGTCCCTTTCCTGAGAGGGGTCATGGATACAAATCCCAAACCTAACTCAAAAGTTATCTCAAAAGTTAACAGAAGACAGTATAAGAACAGCCAACTTCAAATATATCACTTATAACACTCTCCTAAATAATATCATTGAAGAACATGGATTTTCAGATATCTGTACATCAGCACCAAGAAAAACTAAGAGAGATGTGAGGGACAAATAAAACTACATGGGTATCAGGAATTGAAAATTAAAATTCTAAACCTTTAAAAGAAGAGAAACAAAAGAGAATATATAAAAATCATGGGCCATAGTCTCGTGGACTTACCTACAGACAGAAATTTTCATTTACATTTTGAAGGCAATAATGACGCCTTGAAGGGAGGATTGTGCTGCTTAAGTCTTACAAGAGGTTGGAGACAGGGTCTGAAGGAGCAGCCACCATCACCAAAATCCCAAGAATCAAGAAATGAGACCATGCCTACCAAGGATCTAATTGAAATCTGTATTATCCATTGGTCAACGTACTGAAATCTGGTATTAAAAAAATGTCAAAATAGCATACATGGTTAAAATAAAATACAAATGTTTGTTGATTGTTTGAGGTGGAAGTAAAAGAAAGCCTGCTAAATCATTGGAAATATTGGGAAATAATTTTAAATAAACAGATCACATCATTACACAGCAAAAAAAAGTTATCTCCAGTGTCAATAGCTCCCAAAGGAAAAAGAATAGTTTTCGCCAATGAATTATCACTGGGTATACAAACTACATGTAAGGGTGGTTCACATGGCCAGCAGTCCACATGCTCAGCACAAAAGCAAAGTCAGCACTATTTTTGTAGAGTTTGTTTCATATTTTTTGTCTTGCTGTTCTTTTGCTTATGGTTTCTGATTTTTTGTTTTATTTATGCTTTTTGTATAAATGTTTCTCTCCCTGTGTGTGTATATGTGTGTTTTCTTATAATAGTTGTTTTGTTTTTATCTGTTTGCTAAAGAAGCTGTGTTGTTTACAGGGACAAGAACATCTGGGAAGAGTTGGAAAGGGAAAACCATGATTGAAATACACTGTATGAAAATACTTTTAATATTCAATAAGAAAAGAGAATCAGAGGCCATCAATGATTCATTGTGCTTTCTCTTTCTCCATCTTTCTACCCTTGTTTCTTTTTCATCATACATTTTGTTTTTTGTTTGTTTGTGTGTGTGTGTGCATGTGTGTATTTACAACTCTAGCCCTTTTGAAATCTTGTCAACTGAACAATGTTACCATACAGTTATTAACTTATCTATGAAATCCTTAGATTCTGCAGTTCGATTTGCATTTATATTTTTAATTTAAAGTTTATTTTTTTGAGAATTTATGCATGCCTACTTTATTTCTATTATTCAACTCTTCCTTATCCACATTACATGCCTCATACACCTGAGTAGAAACTTCAGATCTGATTATATCTTTAACTATAGCTATTCATATTTTAAATAATTATTTATCTGACTATAATGCATGTCTTTGGTGTTGGAGACAAAACATTTTTATGTAGCCTAGGTTGGTCATGACCTTTCTACTTATCCAAGGCTAGTCTAAAATCCGTGAACCACATGCTCATATTTATAGCTGTCAAATATTGCCATGCCCATACTGTCCTTTACTGATAAGTCACAAATCAAACACACACACACATACACACACACATACACACACACATACACACACACACATACACACACACATACACACACATACACACACACACACACACACACACACCAATATATTCTCATTTAAAACTTTACATATATTTCTCATGCCACAAATGCGTGTATCTGGGATTCTTTCTTCTAACTTAACCTTTGAACTTGGTATTCTTCCATGGTGACGGAAGCAGCTAAATCTTGTCCATTTTTGCTGATCTCTCATGTTCTATTGTGTCAATTAAGTCTCTATTCATAAAAAAAACTCTATTCACAGAAATTAGTGGTGTCAGTGGTTTTGCCTCATATCAGTATTGCTGTTACAAATATCTGTGTGAGTTTCCTCAAGACTATTGGAATACTCAAGTCTCTGTGCAGAAACATCAAGTTTTCAGAGGCCACTGTTGTGATAGATACCTTTTGTGAGGAATCAAAGCAGTCTGTTATTTGTGAATATGCCTAATGAATCTACGAATGAGTTTTCAGATTTTAATAGCATATTTATTCTAATTTAGACATATAAATGGCAATGAACTTTTCCATGATGTAAGGAAAATGACAGATTTAAGCCATTTTAATTTTGTTCAGCAGATATTGGCATATTTGAAATTTTATGATCTTGAATATTGACTTAATTATGGAAATCTTTACAAGTCATTCTGTATCTATATTACTTACATTGTATTAATATAAGGATAGCAGTTAATTGAATCTAAGAAGACTATTGTATAATCATACACATTTTTTGCTTGTTTACTTTGCCTGTAATAAAACATTTAGAAAATCACAGACTCTATCTCAAGTAATGCAAATTAATGGGGGGTAATTTTAAGCCATGTATTTTACAAATGAAATATTTCAAATATAGTGGTGGCTGGGAAGATGGCTCAGTTTGTAGCAGCATTTGTTTTTAAATAAACCATCATAGAAAGAAGCCTAATCCCAGAGTCTTTCTACTTCCCAGAAGCTACAGTGGTATGGTGTTGGCAGTGTTGGCCCAGCCAGATGCAGTTTCTGGTGCTCAGTGAGACCACAATACTATTCTGCCAGATCAGATTGTTTGGGGCATAAATTTGGACAAGGCTACTGGGGACATCAGCTCCAATCTTGTCTTCCTAGTTCATTGCCAATAAATTCTCTGTAAATCTTCAGAGTCAGTTTTCTCTTGCTTTCAGCACTAAACTTTAGATGGGTACAGTATGTTAAATACTTCTGCAGTACCCAGTTGGCAGTAATAATATGCCTTAGTTCAGGAATCTCAGGAGCCACAAATGACTTGTTGGTTTTATATTATTAGCAGCTAGGTCAGCACAGTGTAACATGGGCAGGACATGCATGTCTTAAGTGCTTGTTATTCATATTTCAGAAGCAATAGTCACATAAAATTGTCATAAAAAGGGTAACTATATATTGTAATATTACTATTATTATTTATTTAAGATAGACTCTGATACGACCTAATTTGGCCTCAAACTCACCATGTAATTGAAGTAGGTCTTAAAATCCGGATGTTCCTGCCTCAACCTCTAAATACTGAGCTTATAGCTTTGTGCCATTATCTAGCTGTAATGAATTTTTTGATAGTATATTTTGATGAAGAACAACATTTCTCAGTAGTTGGCATTGAAGTTAGACATACATTCCAATATATGTAAGAGTAGAGCAGCTTTATTTTATTTTAAATAATTTTTTAACTATTGTACACCAATCTCAGTTCCCTCTGCCTCCCCTCCTCCAGCTCCTCCAACTTTCCTCCCCACCC